>NW_024080701.1:544755-628664 GCF_003009895.1 Hyaena hyaena | reverse complement strand
AATCACAGACTGAAACAGGCTCCAGGCTCCGAGCTGGCAGTCAGCACAGAGCCCGACGCGGGGCTTGAACCCACGAACCGCGAGATCATGACCTGAGCGAAAGTCGGACGCTTAACCGACTAAGCCACCCAGGCGCCCCAACACAAGCAGTTTAGATATGGGAACGCACACAATATAGTTAAGGGTCATTTTCAGCGTGGCACCAAGGAGAACAGAGGGGGGAACGCACACAATATAGTTAAGGGTCATTTTCAGTGTGGCACCAAGGAGACCAGAAGGACCAGTTCAGGGTCATTTGGCTTTGGGGAGAACTGTGACAGGCAAACCTCTGGTTAGCATCGGAACACCAAGGGAGCAGTTGAGCAGCTTTAAAAATACATTCCACTTTAGGGTGCCTGGGTGGCTCAGTTGCCTAAGCATCCGACTTCAGCTCAGGTCATGATCTCACGGTTCGTGGGTTCAAGCCCTGTGTCAGGCTAGTGCTGACTGCCAGATCAGAGCCTGGAGCCTGCTTCCGATTCTGTGTCTCCCTCTCTCTGACCCTCTCCTGCTCACGCTGCCCCCCCCCCCCCCCCCCCCCCAGAAATAAATAAAACATTAAAAAAAATAAAAGTACATTCCACTCCAATTGGGTATGCTTCTCAGGTTTTCTTATTGTTAATATCAGGCATCTTTAATTTTGACTATGGGATATTTGTGTATTATCTCAAGTTACAGAATGGAAAAGCTAGTTTAATTGCCCCTTAATAATCTGAACATGCGTCTTGTGCTGTTGGGGAGTTTGGCATGTAGACTGAGTTGAACTCACATAATGCTGTTAGCTTCAAGTTAACGTCAGTATGTCGACTCATATTGAATTTAGCATCTACTGAAACTCCCAAGCTTTTATTTCATGTACTGCTATTATGCTTCTTTTTCATCATTCTTGTTTTGATTCAGTTTAGGAGCCCAGCCTAGTACTTTGGTTTTAGCATCTTTTTAAATTAATCATACATCTAAATTCTCGAAAAAGTAATGGATGGTATAGGGAAAGAAGGTTGGAGAACTTGTCACTGGTGATCTGGAAATTGAGGTCAATTTTAATTTACTATTCAAAACCTGATTGGAATAATTGTTAAATTCTTTTTTTTTTCTTTTCTCTTTAATTTTTGACATTTACATCCAAGTTAGTTAGCATACAGTGCAACAATGACTTCAGGAGTAGAGTCCATATATATATACCACATCTTTATCCACTCATCAATCAATGGACATTTGGGCTCTTTCCAACCTTTGGTTACTGTCGATAGTGCTGCCATAAACATTGGGGTGCCTGTGTCCCTTCGAAACAGCACACCTGTATCCCTTGGATAAATACTTCATAGTGCAATTGGTGGGTCGTAGGGCCTTTTTATTTTTAATTTTTTGAGGAAACTCCATACTGTTTTCCAAAGTGGCTGCACCAGTTTGCATACCCAAATTGATAACAAATTATTTAAAAAAATTTTTTAAATTTTTTTTATTTATTTCTGAGAGAGAGAGAGAACACGTGAGCAGGGGAGGGTCAGGGAGAGAGGGAGGCACAGAATCTGAAGCAGGCTCCAGGCTCCGAGCTAGCTGTCAGTACAGAGCTTGACATGGAGCTTGAACCCACAAACTGTGAGATCATGACCTGAGCTGAAGTTGGACGCTTAACCAACTGAGCCACCCGGGTGCCCCAAATTGTTAACAGATTATTAACTAGAACTCTCACCCAGGCTGTATTTCTTTATCTTGTTTACAAAAACATTTGGAGACATCTTATCAGATATTGTACTGGAAGCCAGACATACCCTGTCTACTATATTTCCTAGGCTTACTGATATAAGAAAAAAAAGAGATTCTGACCTGATTTACTCCTAGTGCATCAGTGCTTGCTCCCAGTGATTATTTCTGGCCTTCCTGTCCATAATTAATTCTATGTCAGGTTGACCAGTATGAATTGTGCTATATTTTTCTTCTTTCTCTTTTCCATGTCTCGAGTCTTCTGGTTCCTTTCTTATTCTCCACAGTTCCTTACAGTTCTCCAGAGATGGTCTGGAATAGTGTCTCTCAAAAACTTTAATGCGTAAGTGAATCTGCGAGGGGTCTTGTTACAATGCAGGTTCTGATGCAGGAGATCTGGCATAGGGCCTGAGATTCTGCATTTCTAACAAACTATTAGCTGCTGTCGGTCCTTTGTTCATGCTGGGTAGGTAGGAACTGAAAGACTTGGTGCTCTAGGTAAGAGATTCGCTAGAGCAGGAAGGAGATCTCTGGCGGAAGTCTCTTATTTCAACACTTATAAACTTATCAGCATCTGTATATTCCAACAGTTCTCTCTCTCATTCCGTTATCTTCAATGTCTCTTACCCCCACTGGCTCCTTTGCCTCATCCTTCTTAGATTTTTCATCTCATCTATAGTGCCTTTCTTCCTTCTTCTGTTCACAGTCAGACTTCTTGGGGGAAGAATAGCATTACATTTCATTCTTTCATTTTATCCTCTCCTGATTATTCCTCAGTCAACATCTCTAATCATGTCACTCTCCCCTTTGGAACCCTTCCATGGCCCCCATTCCTTCTGGCTCCTTATAGTGACATTCCACAACCTGGCTCCTATTTCCTTCTCCAGCTCACTCATCTTACACTCCAAGAATTCTAGTCTACTTGTGGTTCCCAGGGTACATTATTCTGTTCCCAGTCTCCTTGCCTTTGCTTTTTGTTGTTTCTTTGTCCATAAAAGCTCTTCCTTGCCTTAGTACCTGGCTAGTTTCTCTCACTCTTCAGATAGTCCTTTCACTTACTCTCTCTCTCCTTAGAAAGTTAAGGGGCGCCTGGGTGGCTCAGTTGGTTAAGCGTCCAACTTCGACTCAGGTCATGATCTTGCAGTTTGTTAGTTCCAGCCTGCGTCGGGCTTCTGTGCTGACAGCTCAGAGCCTGGAGCCTGCTTCAGATTCTCTGTCTCCCTCTCTCTGCTTCTTCCCTCCTCATGCTCTGTCTCTTTCTCAAGAATAAACATTAAAGGGGCACCTGGGTGGCTCAGTCGGTTAAGTGTCCGACTTCAGCTCAGGTCATGATCTTGCGGTTTGTGAGTTCGAGCCCCGCGTCTGGCTCTGTGCTGACAGCTAGCTCAGAGCCTGGAGGCTGTTTCAGATTCTGTGTCTCCCTCTCTCTCTGACCCTCCTCCACTCATGTTCTGTCATCTTTGTCTCAAAAATAAACAAACAATAAAAAATTAAAAAAAAAATTAAAAAAATAAAAAAAGAAACTTAATATCTCTCTTTATATTTATTATTTAATTCAAGAATAATTGAAATGAGGGATATTGATGCTTTCCCCCTTTAAGCTTCAGCTATAACTGTAGAATTATTGGGAGGAGGTATTAAGTTGACATGATGGTAGTCAGTTGTATTGAAGGATTTTAAGGATACAAAGTCCCTTGGCAAAGTCATCATAAATCTTATTAAAGTTTTTTAACACTTATTTGTTTTTGAGAAAGAGAGAGGCAGAGAGTAAGCAGGTGAGGGGCAGAGAGAGAGGGAGACATAGAATCCAAGGTAGGCTTCAGGCTCTGAGCTGTCAGTACAGGACCTGACACGGGGTTCAAACCCACAAACTGTGAGATCATGACCTGAGCTAAAGTTGGATGCTTAACTGACTGAGCCACCCAGGTGCCCCCATAAATCTCATTTTTAAAAAAGGACATATATAATACCCATCACTCTCTAAATGAAGAGGGATGATATTTTTATTTTTTTCTGTTTATTTTTGAGAGAGAGAGAGAGAGAGGTAGAGAGATTGAGAGCATGTTCATGGGGGAGAGGCAGAGAGAGGGAAAGAGAATTCCAAGCAGGCTCCATGCTATCAGCACAGAGCCCCACGCTGGGCTCGATCTCACCAACCATGGAGCATGACCTGAGCTGAAATCAAGAGTCAGAAGCTCAAACAACTGAGCCACCCAGGCTCCCAGAGGGAAAATACTTTTAATTAGTTTATCATTGTGTGAATTATTCTAGCTGACATGTACAGTATTCACTGACATAGCTTCATGGGAATGAAGCACTAAAATTAAAATGGCAAGTTTTATCAGATGAGAATAGTTTTTTTCTAATGTGGTCCACAGAGACAGTGTGATCGGTGAGGTTTTCAGAGGATAATTCAGAACCTTGATGGCATCTTGCATTGGCTGCCTGTGGGAGCAGAGTAACAGACAAGGTCACTTGCTGGCTTAGAGAGGAGCCTCTTGTAAATCACTAAACTAATTAGGGTTACTTGACAGTAATAGGGAATAGAGATGGAGAGCTCCCTGAAAAGATGCAAACACTGAGGACCTGATGGATTATTAGCTGATTATTCAAAGTATAGAGGCTCAGGACTTGAAATAAGTGAAGTCCAAAAGAAACCAGACTCTCACCAATTATAACATTTTTAATAAAATTTAAAAATAAGTCCCATAGCCATGGTCGTGATCTCTCAGGCAACAAATGCAATTTGCTACAAGATGTGTTGTTGCTATGACACTTGCAGATTTGAGAAGGGATGGCGAAAGGTGGAGATTGAAGGGCTAATAGATTCGAGACCTTACTTGCCAAATGATCTTAATGTGTGTGTTTCAGAGATAAATCTTAATCCTTTGTGCATAATAGGTATTCTGTAAATGTGTGTGGAAGAAATGTAAAATACTTGAAATATTTAAAATTAAATGAGGGAAATAAACTTTGTTTTTCTTAAGGAACTGTTCTTTATAAGGTGGTTTTGTGCTTGCTGGATCAAATTGTGTCCTAGATTCCTGTGACGGTAGAAAAAGGCATGCAAGAGAGAATAAGAATTGTCAGCTTCATTAAGGATATAGCATGTGCTGATATAATTTCCTTTTCCCAAAGGATGCGGAACTGTGGATGAATTATTTTCTAGCTGAAGTGCCTGAGTTGGAGCTCAGGCCTCCATTCTCTTCCCTGGTTTCCTGGTCAGTCTGTCTTATGGGTAATGACACCCTTGGCATTAGTTGCCTTTCAGCATAATACATTTATTTGAACTGAACTGTGTGTCTGGAAGGTTGCATCACAAAACCAAGAACTCATAGCTATAGTCATAATAGTCTATTTTGTGAAATAGTACTTGGCCATGCCAGACCTATTTCTCTTTCGACAAAATGTTCCTGGGATAAAAATAGGATTTTAGATAAGATCAGTATAGGTTAGTGGACCACAGGGCTCTAGAATCAGATAGTTCCTTTTTATTTTATTTATGTTTACTTTTTTAAGACTATTTATTTATTTTGACAAGGAGCACAGATGGGGCAGAGAGAGAGAGAGAGAGAGAGAGAGAGAGAGAGAGAGAATCCCAAGCAGAGTCCGTGCTGCCAGCTCTGGGGCCTGATGTGGAGATCTTTTAACTGTGAGATCATGACCTGAGCCAAAGTCACATGCTGAACCAGCTAAGCCACCCAGGCGTCCCTAGAATCAGATAATTCTGAATGTAAGTCCTAATTCAGCCACTTGCCAGCATTTTGTCCTCAGGCTACCTTTTAATATTTTTAAAATATTTTTTTTCTCATTGTATAATAGTAAGAAATTTTGAAAGCATAGAAAGTTATGAAGAATGGATATTCATATAGTATATGAGCATTTTCTTATTAGATATTCTTTGAAAGCCCCATTTCATATTTATACTTAAGAAATTATTTGATTATTTAATCATTTAATCATTTTTTAACTTTTTTTTTAAAGTTTATTTATTTATTGAGAGAGAGAGTGAGAGAGAGAGCATGCGCATGTGCAGGGGAGGGGCAGACAGAGAGGGGGAGAGAGAGAATCCCAAGCAGGCTCCTTGCTGTCAGCCCAGAGCCCAAAGTGGGGCTCGAACTCATGAACCGTGACATCATGATGAGAGCTGAAATCAAGAGTCAGATGCTTAACCCAGGCATCCCAATCATTTAATCATTCTTATATATATATTTTTTTATTTTTTTATTTTTTTAATTTCTAGGAGAGAGAGAGCGTGAGCAGGGGAGGGTCAGAGAGAGAAGGAGTCACAGACTGAAACAGGCTCCAGGCTCTGAACTGGCAGTCAGCACAGAGCCCGACGCGGGGCTCGAACCCACGAACTGCGAGATCATGACCTAAGCGAAAGTCGGACGCTTAACCGACTAAGCCACCCAGGCGCCCCTCATTTAATCATTCTTATAGTTTTGGACATTTGTGGTATTTCTTGGCTACATCATGATAAATCGTGCTGTGATAAAGATCTTTTAATTAAAAAAAATCTTTGTCCAACTTGCTATTTCCATGGGATAGTTTCTTAGGAAGGGTGTTACAGAATTTTGTTTATACATTTTTAATAGTGGTTTTTGAAGCTGTTGATAATCAAAATAGAGTGAAGGATAAATAATTTAACTGAGCTTCAGTTTTCTTATATATCTATATCCTAATGGTAGGAGGATATGGACTAATATACGCAAAGCCCATAGCACAATGACTGGCAAATATTGTTATTGTTTTCAGTCTTTGCTTTAACATATCCATTGTCCATACCATATCATTAAGTGCTCAACCACCTCCATTATCTGTTAAAAAAACAACAAGGAAAATAAACTTTTATTGAGTTGTATGTATTTATTGTGAGACAATAATTGGTATGTGTGAACATCTAGCCTAATGCTCTTTTTTTTTTAACTGCCTTAAAAAAACGTATGTGTGAAAGGGAAAGGTAGAGGCGAAAGACAGTGTTGTGTTTTTTAAAAGTAATTCTTTGAATTAAAAAACAAACCAACAGGAAATTACTTCAGGCTGTGGAAAGCTTGGCCCAACTGGTCATTGTATCTATATTGGTTTTCAAATAGTGTCAAAGTGTGTAATTTACAATGCTGTGAATTTAATGTGTGGCTTCACTTATATGAGAATGAGCTGATGAAGGAAGCAAGAGAGACAGAGAGGGATCAATATTCTTGAAACTCCAAATTGTCAGTGTAATGAATATAATTTTGAGGGCTGTGAGCCACCTCAAAAGACGGCATAAAATGGTAAATTTAATAAGTGAATCAAGGAATAATGAAACGACACATCTGATTTTTTTCCATTTTCACACAATTAATGCACAGAGCATGCCTGCCTTAGTTTCTTTCTTTCTTTTTTTTAAACGTGGATTTATTTTTGAGAGAGAGAGATACAGAGAGAGAAACAGAGAGAGACAGAGTACGAGCAGGGGAGGGGCAGAGAGAGAGAGGGAGACACAGAATCCAAAGCAGGCTCCAGGCTCTGAGCTGTTAGCACAGAGCCTGGCATGGGGCTCGAACTTACGAACTACAAGATCATGACCTGAGCCAGAGGCAGATGCTTAACGGACTGAGCCACCCAGGCACCCCTGCATTAGTTTCTTTTTCTTTTCTTTTTTTTTTTTTTAAATGTTTTATTTATTTCTAGGAGAGAGAGAGAGACAGCGTGAGCAGGGGAGGGTCAGAGAGAGAGGGAGTCACAGACTGAAACAGGCTCCAGGCTCTGAGCTGGCAGTCAGCACAGAGCCTGACGCAGGGCCCGAACCCACGAACCTCGAGATCATGACCTAAGCGAAAGTCGGACGCTTAACCGACTAAGCCACCCAGGCGCCCCTTTTTTTTTTTTTTTTTTTTTTTTTTAAATGTTTTATTTATTTCTAGGAGAGAGAGAGAGACAGCGTGAGCAGGGGAGGGTCAGAGAGAGAGGGAGTCACAGACTGAAACAGGCTCCAGGCTCTGAGCTGGCAGTCAGCACAGAGCCTGACGCAGGGCCCGAACCCACGAACCTCGAGATCATGACCTAAGCGAAAGTCGGACGCTTAACCGACTAAGCCACCCAGGCGCCCCTTTTTTTTTTTTTTTTTTTTTTTTTTTTAACCCCTGCATTAGTTTCTTAGGGCTGCTGTAACAGAGTAACACGTACTGAATGATTTAAAATAACAGAAGTTTCTTCTCTCATAGTTCGGGAAGCCAGAAGTCTCAAATCAAGGTGTCTGCCGGCTTGGTTCCTTCTGGAGGCCCTGGAGGCAGCTGGTCTGGGCCTCTGTCCTGCCTCATGATGGCTCCCACATCCCCAGCATTTCCTGGTTTGTAGCCACACTGCTCCAGATTCTGCCTCTGTCTTCCTATGGACTTCCTCCCTGTGTCTCTTCTGTGCGTGGTGTGTCCTCTCCTAAAAAGGACACGAGTCATTGGATTTGAGGCCCACTCTAATCTAGTATGGCCCCATCTTATCTTGACTGTATCTGCAAAGACCATGTTTTTAAATAAGGTCACATTCATAGACGGGAAGGGCTGGGGTTAGGACGTGGACATATTTTTTTAGGGGGACAGGGTTTAACCCTTTGCAATGGCAAATAACACAAGTTCCAATAGGAACTCACGGTCTCTCCCTTCTTCCCATACCCTGCTAGCTTCCCTTACCACGACTTTATCAAGTTGTGTTAGTTAACTACCTGTTTCCTCCTTGCCTGCTGTATTCACTTTAACTTTTCTGCTTGGCTCTACCTTCTTTACCCAAGATGATTTCTTGCTGTAAGTAATTGGTCTCCTTAACCTTCTTTCATAGCCTTATTTCTCCTCTCTTTGTGTTGTTCCTCCTGCATGGAAGGCCTCCTCTCTCCCTCCATCTAAGTACATCTCACTTCTAAGGGCAGGGATTGTGCTTTATCCTTTCTTTTTTCCTGCGGCACTTAGCCCAGTGGTAGCACTTAGTATGGGCTCGATAGACATTCTGATTAACTTTCTGATAAAGTAGAAGGATGTAGACCATAGACTGGAAAGAAAATTAAATAATGGGGGCGCCTGGGTGGCTTAGTTGGTTAAGCGTCCAACTTTTCGCTTAGGTCATGATCTCGTGGTTCGTGGGTTCGAGCCCCGTGTCGGGCTCTGTGCTGACTGCCAGCTCAGAGCCTGGAGTCTATTTCAGAGTCTGTGTCTCCCTCTCTCTCTGACCTTCCCCTGTTCACGCTATCTCTCTCTCTCCTAGAAATAAAAAAAAAAAAGAAAAGAAAATTAAATAATGGTTTTATGTGCTTGAATTCCAAAATTCAAGCTACTTGAGAATCAGTCTCTCTTGATAGCTTAAATGGTTTAGGTAGACTATTGTTTTCTCTTTGATTTAAAACTTGTACCTCATATTGTATTTTAGTCTCATTCTGGCGCTAAAACCTATTTTGGCTCAAAAATTGCATAATGAGATGCTCCTGGCATATCAATTACTCTATGAGAATATTTTGTTATTTGTCGTCAATACTGAGTTCAGGGTTTGGAAGATGATTTCTTATCAGTGGTGTAATTTCTGAACACAAATAAAACCAGCTTTGTAGTTTGTTCTCTCATTATCATCATCATGGTTACATAGCTGGGGAAGATTGAAAAGGCTTTCTTTTCTTTTTTTTTATTTCATAAGGTTTTACTTTCCAACATGTACAGTTGGTGGAATCTGTTCATGCATCTTCACTTTTGGTGTTTCTGGTGTAAATTGAGTTCTGTGCTTTGACACCAGTTTGCGAAGGAGCACCTGAAGAGCTGTCGTGGCCAGGGAGCCTTGAATCTTCCATGTCTCGGAGACAACAGCTGGAGTTACAAGCTTATAGTTGGGAATTTCCATATAGAGTTTGTCATATGTCGCTTTGTCAAACAAGACCAGTTATTGAGCTTCTCCTGAACTTTGCCTTTGGACCGCTTCTTCTTTTTGGCCTTGCCCCCAGATTCACTGGGTTTTCGTCTTTTTTGGCCGACTTTCTGGCGTCTTTTCTTTTTCTTGTTGTCCTTGGTCAGCATGGTGGAGGTCTGAGAGCAGCGGTCACCCTGCAGCCTCAATAAGGTGTCATACAAAAAAGCTTAAAGGTTTCTAATCTAGTTTTCTACCTCTTCACAACGGAGAAGACCTATCGCAACACTAACTGCTTCCTCTCCCTCGGGTTCTGTCTTACTCCAGTAAACTCCACAGTTGTATATCTGAAGGGACATATATGCCACATTTAGTCTGGTGCCCCGAAGGAGGTCCAGCCAAGCCCATTCATAGTTTGGTGGACCTCAGTGCCAGTTCTTACCATTAATAAGCCCAGAGCCATTAAGTGGGTGGTGAGCAGATTTAAGTTTCTGTTTTTTTTTTTTTTTAATGTTTATTTTTGTGAGACCGAGACAGAGAGGCAGAGCATAAGCAGGGGAGGGCCAGAGAGAGAGGGAGACACAGAATCTGAAGCAGGCTCCAGGCTTTAGCTGTCAGCACAGAGCCCAAGGCAGGGCTCGAACTCACTAGCTGTGAGATCATGACCTGAGCTGAAGTTGGACACCCAACCGATTGAGCCACCCAGATGCCCCTAAGTTTCTGGTTTTTCATCAACAAAAGGGTGAGGTCAGTAGAGTTTCTTTTGTCTGGGTTGTATTGAATACTTGTGTATGTGTTGTATTCATAGCTAGAATAACGAGTAAATGTTGGCTAAGCAAATTGGCTAGTGCCTGGCACATAGCAAATGCTATAAATATGTTTGAAATTAAGATAAAAAGTATAAATTGCAGTCAAAACCAGAGTATCCGATTCTGTACTGCTCCACTCCAAGAGTTCTATGCTTAGCATTTCTACAGGCTGTCAGTGGGCTGGGCCTAAGGCTTATCTCCTCAGCCTTCCATTCACCCCTGTTGTCAGATTTTTGTCTTTGTTCAGTCAACTCTCTTTAACTGTAACTTTCTGCAAATAGGGACTGTCGTCACAGAGGAGCCCCTTCAGTTTTCATGTGATTTCTCCTATATAGACCTGCAAAAGCCTGGATCATAGACTGGTATGAATTGATATTTTTATAAGTTGACAAATACTGCTTTATTTTCTGGCTTGGAACAGTCAAAAACTCAGCTTAATTTTTTTTTGCCTCTATGTCCAGAGAAAAGAGACCTTGTAAGTCTTTTTTTTTCTTTTAATAATATTTTTAGGGGTGCCTGGGTGGCTTAGTCGGTTAAGCGTCCGACTTTCGCTTAGGTCATGATCTCGCAGTTGGTGGGTTCAAGCCCCGCGTCGGGCTCTGTGCTCACTGCCAGCTCAGAGCCTGGAGCCTGTTTCAGTCTGTGACTCCCTCCCTCTCTGACCCTCCCCTGCTCACGCTGTCTTTCTCTCTCTCTCCTGGAAATAAATAAAAATCTTAAAAAAATAATAAAAATAAAAAAACTTTTTTCAAAGTTATTTTTTAACTTGCTTTAAAATTTTTTGCTATTTCAAAGAGCAGTTTACAGAGGCCTGATGGCATCCTTAGTTTACAGAATGAGGACTCTCCTGTGAGTGTTCAGTGAATGCCAGGTCACAGTAATAGAATGCTTTGTTGGGAGGTAGCAGATAAATCACTGGGAGAGACAGGCTTGGAGCACCTCCTCAATAGCCCCTTGATACAATTTTCTATATTCTTTCTTAGGTACTTTTTTATTATTCAAAACCCATTTCTGCAGTAATTGCAAGTATATTATAATTCCAGTCACTCTCTACTTGATGTAATAAATAGGTTTAAAATTTTAGGAGTAAAAGTCAGTTGCTATTCCTAATTTAAGGATTTAGCCAATACTCCACAAAGAACTTCAAGATATATTTACATTAAAATGTATAATATTCTGGCAATTTCAAACACCATTTTATTTTAAATTCAGAACACAAAATTCACTGTGAATATACTGAAGAGCTAGATTTTATATAGCAGTAAGTCATTCCAGACATAANGGAGGATTGAGGCCACGTGCCTTAGGCCCAGCCCATGGAAGGTTTATGCAGATGCTGATAGTAGCTCTTTCGAATGTAATTTGCCCACCTGCCATGGACAGGTACTGCTCTAGGTACTGGGGATGTAGGACTGAATCATATTACGTCTCTGCCCTCGGGGAGCTTACATACCACTGAGAGCTATTCACAAGTTTCCAGTTTCAACCTCTTGGGACCCTAGCATTCCCCTATTCAGGGACAATTTGAGTCAAGGTCCTATAACAGTTTAATTTTAATTTTTTTAATTAAAATATTTTTTGTTTTTATTTATATTTACTTTTTATTTATTTTTAAAATTTACATCCAAGTTAGTTAGCCAATAGTGCAACAATGATTTCAGGAGTAGATTCCTTAATGCCCCTCACCTATTTAGCCCATGCCCCCCACAACCCTTCTAGGAACCCTGTGTTTGGTCTCCATATTTAAGAGTCTCTTATGTTTTGTCCCCCTCCCTGTTTTTTTTTTTTTTTTTTTTTAATATTTTTAATTCTGAGAGAGAGAGACAGTGTGAACAGGGGAGGGTCAGAGAGAGAGGGAGACACAGAATCCGAAACAGGCTTCAGGCTCTGAGCTAGCTGTCAGCAGAGAGCCCGACACGGGGCTCGAACCCACGAACCGTGAGATCATGACCTGAGCCGAAGTCAGAGGCTTAACCGACTGAGCCACCCAGGTGCCCCTCCCCCTCCCTGTTTTTATATTATTTTTACTTCCCTTATATTCATCTGTTCTGTGTCTTGAAGTCCTCATATGAGTCAAGTCATATGATATTTGTCTTTCTCTGTCTGCCTAATTTCGCTTAGCATAATACCCTCCAGTTCCATCCACATAGTTGCAAATGGCAAGATTTCATTCTTTTTGATTGTTGAGTAATGCTCCATTGTGGTATACCACATCTTCTTTATCCATTCACCCATCAATAGACATTTGACCTCTTTCCATACTTTGTCTATTGTTGATAACACTTTAAGTTTTAAATGAGGAAAATAGCATGGGCTCATTGCAGCTTTCGTGGGTTTGAAGCAGGGATGGTGGAGGAGGCAGAACTACTCTCTGGATTGTCTCCATTTTGAATGTACAGAGACCCTAAACCTTGTAATGACAGGAATGTTGGCAGTGTGCCATGAGGTGTAGACATTAAGGCACAGAGAAGATAAGGGTCTTGCTTGGAGTTCCAGTTCCCTAACTAATCCAGAGGATTAGTTATCAATAGGTGACTATTGATTATAAGCCCTTAGTTGCCTCATTACTAGTTAATGAGCTGGAAGCTTACAGAGTAGACAACGTTCTGGCAACAGAAAGCATGTCAAAGCGTTGCAAAAGTCTACATCCTCCAGAAGGGTTGGAGAAGCTACTGATGGCAGAGCTCAGAGAGAAGGATGACACACATGCTTTTTTGAAGAGGATTTAGGATTCTTGGTGAAGAACCTCAAATCTTTCCTATTGAAAATCACTGGAGTGATTTGAGGGGAGTGAGATTTCTATTAGGAAGGTAGGTCCTTGGGGCGCCTGGGTGGCTCAGTCTGTTGGGGGTCTGACTTTGGCTCAGGTCATGATCTCATAGCTCATGGGTTTGAGCCCTGCGTCGAGCCCTGTGCTGACAGCTCAGAGCCTGGATCCTGCTTCAGATTCTGTATCTCCCTCTCTCTCTGACCCTCCCCTGCTCACACTGTCTGTCTGTCTCTCTCTCAGAGATAAATAAAACATTAAAAAAAAAAAAAAAAAGGAAGCTAGGTCCTCAGGAAACTGAAAAGCTTTAGGCAAGCAAAGGTAGAAAGAAAGGAGACCATTTTTTTTTTTTTTTTTTTTTTTGAAACAATTGTTTGAGGCTGTGTAATTGCTGCTCAGGGTTGCAGGGCTATCCAGAAACCTCTCCCCGTGCTGTTTTTCACCCATGAGTGAATGGTTTATTCTCACACAGCATCTAAGGCTGCTGCTGTCTTACCCTGTACCATCATTCCAGCAGAGGGAGATTTTGGACCATTCACTTCTCTATGTTTGTCTGGAATAGGCATTGCTCCGTTTGTGCGTAGCCCATCTCGATCTTCCTTGGAGGCAAATACCTACACATTTCTCATGCTGGTTTGGAATTTAATTCTTGACCGTGCAAATTTTAGCCATATGAAAAAAGCCAGGCTCTTTTCTAGTACGAGGACCCCTCCCAGCTGCTTTGGAATAACCAGAGTGTTTCTGAGTGTGGGTTTTGGATTACCTATATCACCGCCACTTTCTGGTGGCTCTTTAAAAATGCTCGATTCTGTGATGTGCCCCAAACCTACTGAACTAGTCTCTGGAGTGGGATTTAGGAATTTGCATTTTGACAAGTTTCTCAGGTGATTTATAGGCGCACTAAAGTTTGCAAACCACTGATTTAGGCTCTTAGACTGTCAGGAAATAACTTCTGAGTTCCCTATCCTTTTTTAAAAATTAATGTGGTTTGTCATGTTGATTGACTTGCAAATATTGAACTACCCTTACAACCCAGGAATAAATCCCACTTGATTGTGGTGAATGATTTTTTTGATGTATTGTTGGATTTGGCTTGCTAGTATTTTTTGAGAAGTTTTGCATCTGTGTTCATCAGGGGTATTGGCCCATAACTCTCGATGAGGTGCTTGAACTCACGAATTACAAGATCAGACCTGAGCCACAGTTGGACACTTAGCTGACTGAGCCACCAGGTGCTCAGGTGCACCACTAGGGAGTGGTGTCTTTATCTCATTTTGGTATGAGGGTAATTCTGGCCCCATAGAATGAATTTGGAAGTTTTCCTTCCTTTTCTATTATTTTTTTTTTATTTGTGGAATCATTTGAGAAGAACAGATATTAACTCTTCTTTATTTTGATAGAATTTGCCTGTGAGGCCATCTGGTCCTGGAGTTTTGTTTGTTGGGAGTTTTTGATTATTGAGTCAGTTTCTTTGCAGATTACAGATTTGTTCAAGTTTTCTATTCCTGTTTTAGTTTTGGTAGTTTAATTTTTTTTTAATGTTTTATTTATTTCTGAGGGGGAGAGAGAGAGAGAGAGAGAGACAGAGAGACAGAGACAGAGACAGTGCGAGCAGAGAGACAGAGACAGAGACAGTGCGAGCAGGGGAGGGTCAGAGAGGGAGACACAGAATCTGAAATAGGCTCCAGGCTCTGAGCTGGCTGTCAGCACAGAGCCCGACGCAGGGCTCTAACTCATGAACCGTGAGATCATGACCTGAGCTGAAGCTGGTCCCTTAACGGACTGAGGCACCCAGGCGCCCCCAGTTTTGATAGTTTATATGTTTGTAGGAATGTATCCATTTCTTCTAGGTTGTCCAATGTATTTGCATAATATTTCATAATCTGTTATAATTGTTTGTATTTCTGTGATGTTGGTTGTTATTTCTCCTCTCTCATTTGTGATTTTATTTTTTTTTGGAGTCCTTTCTCTTTTTGATAAATCTGGCTAGAGGTTTATTAATTTTATTAATAATTTCAAAGAACCAACTCCTGGTTTCATTGATCTGTTCTTTTTTTTGTTTGTTTCTATATCATTTATTTCTGCTCTAATCTTTATTATTTCCTTTCTTCTTCTGGCTTTAGGCTTTGTCATTTTTTTTTCTAGCTCTTTTAGATATAAGATTAGGCTGTTTATTTGAGATTTTTCTTGCTTCTTGAGGTAGACCTGTATTACTATAAATTTCCCTCTTAGGACTGCTTTTGCTGCATCCCAAAGGTTTTGGACCATTGTGTTTTCATTTTCATTTATTTCCATGTACTTTAAAAAAAAAACCTTCTTCTTTGATTTCCTGGTTGATCCATTTGTTGTTTTGCAGCATGTTGTTTAATCTCCATGTATCTCTGGTGTTTCCAGATTTTTTCTTGTGGTTGACTCCTAGTTTCATAGTGTTGTGGTCAGAAAAGGTGCATGGTGTGACCTCATTCTTTTTGTATTTGTGGAGGCCTGTGTCATCACCTAATATGTGATCTATTCTGGAAAATATCCCATATGCACTTGAACAGAATGTGTATTCTGCTGTTTTAGGATGGAATGTTCTGAATATATCAGTTATGTCCATCTAGTCCAGTTTGTCATTCAAAGCCATTGTTTCTGTGTTGATTTTCTGTTTAGGTGATCTGTCTGTTAATTTAAGTGGCTGTTAAAGTCTCCTATTATTATTGTAGTATTTTCAATGAGTTTCTTTATGTTTGTTACTAATTTTTTAATAATATTTGGGTGCTCTCTTGTTGGGTGAATAAATATTTACAATTGTTACTTATATCTTCTTGTTGGATTGTTCCCTTTGTGATTATATATTGCCCTTTTTCTTGTTACAGTCTTTGTTTTAAAGTCTGGTTTGTACGATATAAATATTGCTACTCCATCTTCCTTTTTTTAAATGTTTATTTATTTTTGAGAGAGAAAAAGAGAGAGCCAGAAGGGGAGGGACAGAGAGAGGGAAACAGAGAATCCCAAACAAGCTCAGTGCTGTCAGCACAGAGCCCAGCCCAGGGCTCGAACCACAAACTGTGAGATCACAACCTGAACCAAAACCAAAAGTCAGATGCTTAACTGACTGAGCCACCTAGGTGCTCCCTCGACCCCAGCTTCCTTTTGATATCCATTTGTATGATAAATGTTTCTCCATTCCCTTACTTTCAATCTGTAGGTGTCTTTAGGTGTAAAATGAGTCTCTTATAGGAAGCATATAGATGTGTCTTGTTTTTTAATCCAGTCTATCACCCAAAGTCTTTTGATTAAAGCATTTAGTCCACTTTACATTCAAAGTAATTATGATTAAAAAATTTTTAATGTTTTATTTATTCATTTTTTTGAGAGAGGGACTATGAGTGAGGGAGGGGCAGAGAGAGAGGGAGACACAGAATCCGAAACAGGCTCCAGGCTCTGAGCCATCAGCACAGAGCTCAACATGGGGCTTGAACTCATGAACTGCAAGATGATGACCTGAGCTGAAGTCGGCTGCTTAAACAACTGAGCCACCCAGGTCCCCCACAGTCAAAGTAATTATTGATAGATATGTATTTATTGCCATTTTATTACTTGTTTTGGTGTTGTTTCCGGAGATTTTCTCCGATCCTTTCTTGTCTTTTCACTTTTGGTCTCTCCTTTCCACTCAGTGAATCCCCTTTTATGTTTCTTGAAGGGCTCATTTACTAGTCATGAACTCTTTTAGTTTTTGTTTGTTTGGGAAACTCTTTATCTCTCCTTCTGTTCTGACTGATAGCCTTGCTGGATAGAGTATTCCTGGCAGCAGATTTTTCCTATTCAGCAAGTTGAATATATCATGCCCTTCTGGCTTGCTAAGTTTCTGTTCAGAAATCTACAGCAAGCCTTACAGGTTTCCCTTGTAAGTTAAAGACTTCTTTTGTCTTGCTGCTTTTAAGATGTTTTTCCTTATCACTACATTTTACATGTTTAATTATAGTATGTCATGGTGTTGGCCTGCGTTGTTCATTTTGATAGGCGTTCTCTGTGCCTCCTGGATCTGGATGTCTGTTTCCTTCTCCAGATTAGAGAATTTTTTTTGCTGTTATTTCTTGAAATAAAATTTCTGCCTCCTTTTCTCTCTCTTCTTCTTATGGGACTCCTATAATACGAATGTTATTATGTTTGATGGAGCCACTGAGTTGTGTAACTCTTCTTTCTCTCTTTTGTTCAGCTTCATTATTTTTCATTACTTTGTCTTCTCGGTCACTGATTCATTCCATTGCTTCTTCTAACCTGCTGTTCATTGCATCAAGCCTATTTGTAATCTCATTTATTGAACTCTTCATCTCTGATAGTATAACTCTTTTATCTCTCTGGTAAGGTCCTATTGATGTCTTCTATTCTCTTCTCAAGTCCAGTGATATCCTTATGATTGTTGCTTTAAATTCTCCATCAAGCATGTTACTTATATCTGTTTCACTTAGATATCTGGCTATGGCCTTATCTTGTTATTTTATTTAGGATAAATTCCTCCGTGTTTGCATTTTGTCTAAGTCTCTGCCTTCTTCTGTGTTAGAAAATTTAGTTATGTCTCCTGCCCCTAAAAGTAATGGTCTTATGAAAAAGATGTCATGTAGTGCCCAGGGCCTGGTGCTTCAGGGAGTGTCTCTGGTGTGTGCTGCATGCGCTCTGCTGTTGTATTTGGCTGCTCTGTCCTTCAGGCCGGCCATCTGCAGAGGCTCTCCTTGCCTGCTATGGGTAGTGTTTCTTCCTTCACCTGAAAGTGAGAAGTTTTAACTAGGTGTGCTCTGGTCTACTTGTGAAATGAGACCTGACACCACTTCTATGAGAACTGAGGCCCTGCAGAACTCTGGTCAGGAGACATGGTGTGGCCAGGAGTTTGTGCTGGTCTTCTCAAGAGGGGCCCATCACACTGGGACTGGGGCAAGTACGACTGAGAAGGGCAGTGTCACTGAAGAGCCAGGTGGTGGAGCTTGGTGTATGCAAGATAGGCAGCTAGTGTTAGTGCTGCTTCCCACAGGTGGTTCTGTGTTTATGCTGAGGGGCAAGGGAGCGAAATGGCCCTTGGCACCTCCTTTGTTTTTGGAGAGAGGTCTTCATGATCACTGCCTCTCAGGAACACACTCCAAAAAGAGTTAATAATCTCCCCATTGTGTGCCCCAGCTGTTTTTCTGTTGGCTGTTTCTGTGCTGTCTGCCCCTAGGTTGTTCCCTTGCTTTCTCTCCAGGAGCAGCACAATACCCTCTGAGCCCTATCCTTTTAATTTCTAGGATATTTAGGATGATTTGATACTTACCTAGTTGTGTTCATGGGATGAGGTGAGCCTAAGGTCCTTCTTCTCTGCTGCCATCTTCCTCTACAGTCAAACTCATTCACATTAAAAACAAAATTAGTCAGCCCCTATGCTTAGAGGTATCTGACTGTTTGGCCCACTGTTGAGGGAAAAATAACATGAGTATCTTTAATTCAGTACAATGTTGTCTTTTTATAGATGTAAACATCAAGAAGGGGGGATGAAGTGACTTCTTCGGGCATCTTGGGCTACAATTAGCCCCCAGGTCTTGCCACTTCTAGGTAAGTGTTCTTTGCTTGTCACAGGCTTCCTCCCAGCAGGAGGGAAATGTTCCTGAACAATTCTCTGCTGACTCTCATAGTTCTTGGCAGACAAAAATCCAATATTCCCATTTCTAAAGACACATATTGCTTAGTGTTCCCTTGTGAAATCAGGGAAATTACAGTGAATTGTCTCTTGAGTCTGAGAGTTGGGGAAATTTTGTCTTCCTTTCTGTGCCTTGTTCTAGGTCAGAGTATTCACCTTCTTGAGGAGAACGACAGTGGTTGGCTTAAATAACCTAGGTCAGGGGACTGCTCTCTGTGCTTATGAGGCCAGTGTGCTATAATAATCAAGTTGTGTGATAATTATGCCACAGTTAATTAATTGGAAGGCTTGTCTCTAATTTACTTTGGGAACCTCTTGGTGCTAATGGGCTGGAGCAGCTGTTCACAAGCAAGCATGGCTTTGTTTTGTTTTTGTTTCTTTTTAAAATTTTTAAATGTTTTATTTATTTCGGAGAGAGAGAGAAACAGAGAGAGAGAGAGAGACAGCCAGCCAGCATGAGCAGAGGAGGGTCAGAGAGAGAAGGAGACACAGAATGTGAAGCAGGCTCAAGGCTCTGAGCTGGCTGTCAGCACAGAGCCCGACGTGGGGCTTAAACCCACAAACTGTGAGGTCATGACCTGAGCCGAAGTCCGACACTTAACTGACTGAGCCACCCAGGTGCCTCTAGGATGTTTTAAAAAGAGCACAAACACATATCTTGTGGAATCGGCAGGAAAACATCAACAAACAGCAATGCTAGAGTATTTGCTTGATTCCTTCAAGGATGATGATGCTTCAGTGACTCTGTCTTCTTTTCAAAAGCGCTTTGTGATTGTTACTAAATGATGTTTTTTAAGGTGTGGTCAATCCTTTTGGGAGAGCAGGGTAACAGAAATCAATCATGAAGAGTACATTTGACAATAAGGTCTCAGGAACTTCGAACTGTTTCTTGGAGGAAAAATCCCCAAACTTGGTAGACAGTTTGACATTTGAGTCACTGGCTTTTCACTTTTGAAACTTGAGCAGACACCTAAAATGTCCTTGACCGTGTGGCAGCCACTGCTTGTTCCCTGCTCAGTATCCATCCTATTATTCCTTATTTAAAGGACCCTGGTTTCGTTTAGGGCAACACCGTGCCCAGATAAAAATACCTTCTAGACTCCCTTACAGGTAGGGTAGGTGCCAATGTTACCTGGGTCTGACCAGTGAGTAGTAAGTGAAAGTTTATAGAGTGGAACTCCGGGATGCCATTTTTTTCCCTTGAAAGGGACACAGTAGACTGGGGCATGCCCTTGCCCTTGGCCTTGTTCCTTTCCACTTTCTGCCTACCATATGAGTGCCATCCTAGGGATAGAATAACCATCTTGCAGCTTTGAGGACACAAGCTATGTGCTAAGAATGCCAGAGTAGGAAGCTAGAAATTTGGGTCTTTGCCTTGATGACTTTTTTGAGAAGCTGACCAGTCCTCTTCTGGACTTCAGGTTACATGAGACGAATAGCCTTTCTTAGTTCAAGCTGTTGTAGTTGGATGTCTGTTACATAAAGTCAAATACAACTTTGAGAAATTGCTGGTTAGGTGGTCCTAATAGATGGTATTTATGATTATAGGCTAAGCCAGTAGACAGTTCAACTTAGTATATAGGGTTGTCATTTTAGATACAGAGAGATTATCATCTCTGCTAGGCTTACTTTACTGGAAGCTACAGGACACCAAGACACAGAAACTTGTCAAATGCTATTCTGCCCAAGGTGGTACTTGCAGCAATCAGGAATTATCCACAATGTTTGCAGCCCTTTGCTGAAGGAGAAGCATATCAAAAGCCAGAGCTGTTAGGAGCCAACATTTAGTGTGACTCCCTTGTCTTAAGAGGTCACACTAGAAAAAAGCAAAACCCCTGAGGCATTTGCTTGTGGCTCATTACAGCTCTGGGAACCTGACCTGGTGACTGTTTGCAAGGCCGGGAGGTGTTTGGATCCCTTTCATTTCCTTCTCTGGGCCAGAGATGGCCGTCCAGGCTCATGTCGAGGTGTAAATCTGCTCCCTTATGTGAGGCAATTCCAGGGAGCAAGTTCTTTCTAGTAGATCCGTTACACAGCCAGCAGCCGTATTTCCGAGAAAAGATCCATCATAGGAAATTTGCAGCCATTACATGTTCTCTTTTCTTGTCACTACGTGCATATCTTTTGGATCCTAATGTTACTTGCGTAAGAAAAATAGGTAAGAATTATGGATTGCTGGTCCCAGTTGTTTATGACAAGAAGGGAAAAACAGTTATATGGTGACTGTTTCCAGACGTTTAGGCCTGTGAAGGGGAGAATTGCCCATGGCTCACACGGAATATTGTATGGAGTGTTTATTTATAAGCTTTCATGAGGTTCCTTAAACTTCTTTTTAGCAACTATAGACCATGTAGAGGGTGCTTTGTGCAGGAATGGACCATCATTTGAGGTAAATTTTTTAAAGAAGTTCAAAAATTTTATTAACCAAAACCATGTTTCCCAACAGGTAAGTGATGTCCATTAAGCTGAAAACTGTGCTTGAAAAATTAATAGTAAATGGTTTTCTTATCAGTGAAAAATATGATTTGCAGTTTCTTTTTTTTTTTTTTTTAATGTTTGTTAATCTTAGAGAGAGAGACAGAATGCAAGGAGGGGAGGGGCAGAGAGAGAGGGAGAAACAGAATCTGAACAGGCTCCAGGCTCTGAGCTGTCAGCACAGAGCGCGACGCGGGGCTCAAACCCACAAACCATGAGATCATGACCTGAACTGCAGTTGGCCGCTTCACCCACTGAGCCACCCAGGCACCCCAACAATTTCTAAATAGAATAGCAAATTATTTAGCTAGGTGATGAGTTCCATATCCAATGTTTTTATTTTATTTTATTTTATTTCTCCCTATTTTACGAAGACAGAAAATACTATATAGAGTCTGTTAGATGACTGTCATTTTGGGAAGTTGGATAATTCAGATTGATCATGTGTCCCAAAATGATGGCAAGCTTTTTCACCTGAAGAACAGTCAGTGTTTCATCAGAGAGTCAGTGTCCAAGTCTACAAGGACATCTCCCTCAGATTTGCCATTCAGTCTTCTCAAAGAGTCTTTGCAGCTTATTCTCAATACTCACAATATACCCAAATATTTTGGGTCCTAAATGAGAGAGCCAAGGAAATCAGGACAAATGACTATATTGCTGACATTTGCCACTTGAAATCATGGAGTCGCTCCTCTCTGATGTTAGCTGTGTGGAACAGAAATACTTGAGTTTCATTCCTCATCTCAAAAGTTTGCATGAGCACCCTTAAGAGCCAGAGTACTTCTGGGGGTACGATAAGTCTAGGGCTCTCTGTCTATTTCTCTGTAGTTCACGCTGAGAAAATAAAGGCTCAGTGACTGTGATTTGATTATATTCACCGTTAAAACTATTTTCTACAGCACTGGGTTGAGACTAGGAGGCATATGGTTGTGGGTCATCTGTTTTAGTGAATAAAACAGTGGGTGTTTGGCATAAAGGTAAAATTTCTCTTATTTGTTTAGCACCCTCCTCTCCTTCCTTGTTGTAAATATAGCTAGTTATTCCATCAGTATTGATCCATTTTTTATAATGGTTTACCAGAAAAACATTAAATGAAAAACATCTGCTATAGACTGGGGTTTTGGTGATCTCCAGAACCAAGTGTTTTTAAGCACTTCTGCCTCAGATTTGTTCTGCCCATACGGTAATTGATATGCCTGCTCTGGGCATCATTAAGTTCACAACACAATACATACTAGTGAACATATGATCGTAATTGTTCTTCCGTGTCACATGCCATTGACGTGTGAGTCTCAAAAGAGCCATTAATAATTTTGCCAATGCTTGTGTAGTCTGATTTTCCTTTGGGAATTTTATTTATCATTACCCTGATGGCTGGCTCTCTGAATTTCTTGGAAATAGAGTAATCTTTATTTGTTTTGTATGAGGAAAGCAACTTGGAGTAATGCTTCTGTAGTTTTGGTTTATTTTCTGCCCTTAGGGAAAAAATGAGCCAATTTCATACTGAAGAGCATCATTTTGTGCTTATTTTGGAAAAACTTAGGAAGTTTATTAGAGATGTTGCTGTGTAGTTTTTGAAATTTTTTTTTTGAAATGTGAAAGTTTTGACTGCCTCAAGTTAGTCTTTGGTATATGTATTTATGACAAGCATGCTTAGAAATGGAATAACTTTGTCTAATGTAATCTGATTCTTAGATATTACTCGGCAGTTGATTGGACTCTCTCTCTCTTTCACTCATGTGAAATCATCCCTGTTACATATTCACATTCTTTGCTTGTACTAGAGTGAAATTTACTGTTTACATTTAAAAGATGATTGCGAGTTCTAGTATTTTTGTTGCTATTTTAATTACAAACATAGGCCTTAATGAGCACTTCTGAACCATCCATTCATTTGTGTGAACCGGGAGTAAAAAAACACAACACATGAGTAAGAGTGAGAAATGGAAATTTTATTAACAAACAGCAACACACAAAGATGTTAAAATATGTCAGCAGGGATTAGTTGTACCATATACTACCAGTAAGATTGTGGTGAGTTTGAAACACAACACTATTAAGAACATAACAGGATTGCTGTGAAAAATCCTAATCAATGTTGCATTTCAAATTTGTAAGGTATGCAGGAATAAAACGATTTCTTCCAAACTGCCAAATTGCCACTGGACCATTTAACTGATTATTTATACTGACTTACTGTTTTATATATGAGAGACTGTCACAAGCCAGCCAATGTGAGACTGACACATCTCGGCCAATGAGAAGCCAATATGTTTCAAACTTTCAGTTTACTCTAATGGACTTTTAGTTTACAATAGCCTTCCCAACTCCCTCCTTTCCTCTATAAAAGAACCTCCACTCATTTTTCTGTGCTTGTTCTGTTGCTTGCCTGTCCTGAGTTAAAATTATCTGCTATTTCCAAATAAATTTTTTGCTGGCAAAAAAAAAAAAAGTATATGTTATGTCATGCCTTTTATTTATGTATTCATTTATTTATTTACTTGAAGTACAGTTGACACACAATGTTACATTTGTTTCAGGTGTACAACATAGTATTTGATAACCTTATATGTTATGCCATGCTTAAGATGAGTGTAGCTATCATCTGTATGTCATGCCTTTCAGTAGGGAGTTTCCAAATATGTCCACTTATTCTTCAGCATTAACTATGTGCCAACCACTTTGCTAGATGCTGAAGATATAATGATGAACAAGATATACTCCCTGTCACTGTGTGAGTGAGTGAAGCGAAGAGAAGGTCAAGTTCTTTGGAGCTGACAGATATAGGAATCGTGGGTCTGGTCACCCACATGAGACTTGGAAATTATCCTAGATGATGGTAAGGCCTGTGGAGAACAGAAGCTATGAGTCAGTTGCTAAGATCTTCAGTAGATAAGGAGTTACCCAGAGTCCTGCAGATTATAGAAATAAAGAGGTAATCGAAGGAGATACAGCCAGATGACATGAGCTTTAACGGAGCCAAGGTTTACGTGAATTTAGAAGGGCAGTGTTCTGGATTTGGAAATGGGGAGTGAGGAATCTGATGACCCAATTTCCAACCCCGAGGTGGAATGCATAGGAAAATGAACAGTACCCAACAGGAAAGCAGGGCACTTGGGTTTCAGTTAAGGCCCACGGCTACAGCGAGAGTCTGAGAAGTAGCCAGGATATTGTCAAGTGTTGGTCTTAAGTTCCAGAGGGTACAGTGTGAGGTAAAAGAAGGGAGAGAGAGGAGGAGAGCAGGGTCAGGGAGAAGAAACCCTGTGCAATGTAGGAATGAGAGTGTAAAAGAACAATTTTGGATAGATGGGAAAGATGTGAAGTTTGGTAGCATTAACTGGCCTCAAGATTTCAATAGCTCTTTGGGATAAAGTTGCTTTAGGCATTCCACAGCCATCTAAAAGTCAACTGATGACCTGTTCTAGTCAGGGATGTGTGACTCCTGTGACCATGTTATCCCACCATCACAGAATGAAGTTAAGTAGGCTTTTCCCTGAAGCAAAACCATAATTGTTCAAAGTTTCAGCCCTGGACAGAGTTAAAGACTGGGTTTCAGCCCTAGCTCTGCTTCTCACTTGCTTTGTCGTCTTGGGCAAGGCACTTAACCTTTTAAGACCTTGTTTTCTTCACTTTTTAACTGAAGAGTCGAGCCAGACAGTCTCTGAAATGGTAGGTTGATCCCATTTGTTTTCTGGTTTTCTTCCATTAGAGGCAGTGCTTTTAGTACCATTGTGGTACCATCATAGGACTCATTAAGCCCTAACTATAGTCTCCAACAAGATGGACCACTTTGCAGAGAGAGCCCCATACATGTATGGCAAACACTGCCTACTCTCATTTTATCCCACCTGTGGTATTCGGGGAGGACCATGCCCTCAGAGCCTAAACACCTAGGGGTTTCTTGAATGTACTGCTCACCTAACTTCAGAAAGTGGCCTTTCAGCCTGCCAACCCTCCCTACTGTCATTCTGGTCATTTACTTTTTGTCTCATTCTGTTCATTGGTATAATGATGAGCTCTACTATCCAAAGAGCTTTAAAGTAGATTCATAACGAAAAGCAAGTAGTGTATGTGATGAAGGAAAATGCACCTCTCTCTCTCTCTCTCTCTCTCTCTCTCTCTCTCTCTCTTTCTTTCTCTTTTGAACACTCCTTTCTGGAAATATTCCATGTGTAGTGGAAGGAGTGAGGACTTGGGAACCAGTAGGCCTGAGTTTAGTGCATCTGTGACCGAGTTCATAGGTGGGTGCTAATTTGATAACCAGGGATGATATTTAGAAAAGTATTTGCTCACATTTGATGGGGCACCTGTTGTGTTTAAAACCTACATTTGGATTTAGGCGAGTCTGGGTGAACATAATTGTAAATGAGTGTGTGTTCAGGGATGTTTACTTCAACATATCTGTGTGGATGGGGAGAATGGAGAAGATCAACCTATTCTGTTCTTAGCTTTTGTTCTCCATCTTGTTCTTCTGTTTCCTGGCAACAGTAACTTTGATAAAAGACGTTTCTAAGCCTAATGAGACAACAAGCTGACGAATAAAAGAGAAGAGAATATAAATAGCACTGGGGACTGTCATGGATTTCCGTTAGGGGTTCTCAAAGCTGCTAGACTCAGTAATTGGGTTTTCTTGTGAGACTTTTAATTGCTTTATTAAGAAAAATGGGCTACAATGAAATCAAACGGATATGGCAGCCAAGGTGTGGAACTGGAAAAGAAAACTCTATTTGTGAATTGAAGAAGTGACCATCTACCTCTCCACTCCCCTCCCCTACCCCTGACTCTTAAGACCACCTTACGGGGATAAAAGATATTGTAGACCACTTATTCTTAGAGCATCTATGTGGCCACTGCAAAGATCTTCCACTAGAATACCATTAAGAAAATGTCCCACAAGAAAAATGCCATTAGTCCATTCCATAGTGATAGCAATACAAATTAAACTATAAACATCACTAACATAAACACCACATTGTTAACATCATACCTCTAGCCCAGAAATCATTAGAAGGACACTGTTTTTGAGAACTGCAGCCCACACTGATCTAGTATTCAAGAAGGTAAGAGACAGTGTGTGAAATACAGTTTCATTGGGCCTGAATTCCCTGGGTACAAGAGGATACTAGCAATGAGATTTGATAAGTTCAAGGAGAAAACAAGATTCCTGTAATTTCCCTGTAGTGTAGTGTGGCATCTGTTACTTATTTAATGTGTTTTATATCCATTTTAAATGCTTTTTAGTGGGACCATGAGAGGGGTCATAGGTGTATAACAGCTGCAGCATGTTTTTTTTTCCTTACTGCTTAATACTCTTCTTTTTAAAAAGAAATCCATCTCTTTTTAAAAAAATTAAACTTTGGGAGGAATATAGAATGGACTCAAATATCTGCCAAAAAATATATATCAGATAAACTAGTTGATGAGAGTTGATGATTAGCATATGTGCATGTGTGAGAAACTTCTTTGAGTTTAGCAAGATAATGAGACTACTTTAAGGTTTTTTTTTTAAGTTTATTTCTTTATTTTGAGAGAGAGGAGAATAACAGAGAGAGAGAGAGAGAGAGAATCCCAAGCAGGCTCCACGCTGTCAGCAAGAGCCAAACTGGGGGGCTCAAACTCATGAACCGTGAAGATTATGACTTTAGTGGAAACCAAGAGTTGGATGCTTGACAGACTGAGTCACCCAGGCTCCTCAAGAGACTATTTTAAGTTTTTTATCATACTTAATAGTTTTAAAAACCTTTTCACATGTTATTTCATTTTTCCCAACAGACCAATTGGGTAAAGTGGATTGGTGTTATAATCCCATTTTATATGTAAAGTTGAATGTCGGGATTGACCAAGCTCACTGAACCAAACTCCTAGATTTGGCCAACCTCTTAGAGTGGCATGATTGGATGAGATTCTGGTTGCTGACTCTTAATCTAGTAGTCTTCCTAAAACTCTATACTATCTACAAATATATAGTCTTGAAAAACTCAGTATTTATGAGTGAGCCAAATTTGCTTGTGTGGAAGAACATGGGCATTTCTCCAGAAATATCTTTAAAATGTCAGCTCTAAGAATGATATGAGAGTATTTGTGTATCTAGTGTGAATTCTGCAAAAACAAATATTTCTCTGAAAACAATTCTTACCCAACTTTGATACCTTTGTTGTTAAAGAAACAGTAGACATTGAAATTTGTATTGTCATGGTAATCTAAGATGTTTTCAGAAATGGTTGTTTTTACTTTTGTGAGGTTCAAAAAGTGAGATATCACCTCCTATACTTAAGAATTTAACCAAATGAGGGGCTCCTGGGTGGCTTAGTCAGTTAAGCGTCCGACTTTCGCTTAGGTCATGATCTCGAGGTTCGTGGGTTCGAGCCCCGCGTCGGGCTCTGTGCTGACTGCCAGCTCAGAGCCTGGAGCCTGTTTCAGTCTGACTCCCTCTCTCCCTGACCCTCCCCTGCTCGCGCTGTCTCTCTCTCTCTCTCCTAGAAATAAATTAAAAAAAAAAAACCTTAAAAAAAAAAAAGAATTTATCCAAATGAGTGCCTAGGTTGCTCATTTGGTTAAGCTTCTGACTTCACCTTAGGTCACATCAGTCTGTGCGCTGGGAGCTCAGAGCCCAGAGCCTACTTCTGATTCTGTGTCTCCCTCTTTCTCTGCTCCTCCCGAGTTTGTGCTCTTTGTCTCTCAAAAATAAATAAAGAAGCCAAAAAAAAAAAAGGAATTTCAAAACCCCTGACTTGGGACAGGTAGAAACAAGGCAAGGATTTCTAACAAAAGTGAGCCAGCCAGTTCTGCCTGCTACCAACAGATGGCGGTATTGGTTGTGTACTGGCTTCCATTTTCAATTAAAGTCTGCAGTAGACTTTTAGTCTATGGTAGGTTCATGTTTGCTGGGCTTGTACCTAATTTTGAAAGGTTTTATGAATGTTATTAACTTCATATCGTGTCTATGAAAGTGATAAGAAGGAGCATTCTATTATTTTAATTCTTATTAGCTCTTTTTTTTTTTTTTTTTTTAGAAGTTAGAAACTTTTTTTTAAATGTTTTACTTATTTCTAGGAGAGAGAGAGAGAGCGTGAGCAGGGGAGGGTCAGAGAGAGAGGGAGTCACAGACTGAAACAGGCTCCAGGCTCTGAGCTGGCAGTCAGCACAGAGCCCGACGCGGGGCTCGAACCCACGAACTGCGAGATCATGACCTAAGCGAAAGTCGGACGCTCAACCGACTAAGCCACCCAGGCGCCCCTAATTCTTATTAGCTCTTAAGAAAGTAAAGATGATAAAAAGTGAAGAGACCATCATGAATTCTGCACATATGCAAGAGATGACTTACTTGACACCCAGATTTTTCTGAAGGACAAACTGCAGATCACGTAACCCATGCAAGCCACTGTCCATATGCAGTTAATGATATGCAGCAAGAATGAAAGAAAAGTGATTTAAGAAATGGAAACACCTTGGCGTTTGTTACTTGAGAAGGGGTCAGTCTGTATTAAAAAGGGGTGCCAATTAGGCTTATATTAATTTATGAGAGGGTGAAGAGAAGGCTTGGTCTGGTGGAAATGGATGGTTTCACAAGCTTTAGGACTGGTCTTGTCAACAAATCATTTATATGAGGAGTCATTGGTGAATGCCTGATATAACTCCAGAGGGGTTGTAAACTCTTAGGGAGCCATTAAGGTGGGAGGTTGATAATTTCTCCTATAGATAAGTATTTTGGAAAAAGACAACAGTTCTAAGGAAGATAATGAAAAGAAGAGAAAGATAATGGGTGTTAAAGCATCGAAGTATTAACCACCTCTTTGGTGGATACACGTGTAGAGGCCACACACTTATGTCTCTTGGGACATAAGAAAGCCTATTGGTATCTAACTTTTATAGAGTAAGTTTTGAGTTCTTCGTGTTGTTAGGTGTGGGGAAAAGCATGGCTAGTTGATTTCATTTTACCCAGAAATTTTACCATCTGTTAAAATGGGAAATCTTTAATCAGAACCATAAGCGGGGCAATTATATCAGTTTGAGTTTTACCATCTGGTCTTGCACATTTATGCTTGATGATAAAGATATATTTAATGATTAGATTAGCCAAAAGAAGGACCAAGAAGTTCATAAGATGAAAGTAAGTGAACTGAATAGCAAGGGTGGGGGTTGGCTGGCAGGTGGTGGCAGTGCAGGCACAGAGTGCGCTAGAAGTATCAGTGCATCCCACTCGGTTCACTAGGAGGTAGACCTTCTACTGAATATCTGTTAACGAAAAAAACTTTAGTGCGTGGCTGGTCGATTTCTTATAGAGTGGAGTGCTAATGTACAGCCAAGGCCATCCATTGGATTCACAGATTCAGTGGCTCTACAATTGCTACTGGCAGTGTTTGCATATTCTGTCTTGTTCTGTCGTCTTCTTGGCAGTGACACTGTCACCTGTAGACACCTAGACTAGAAATCTTCCAGTATTTGACTTCTCTCCCTTACCCATTCTACAACCTAATCTGGCGCCAAGTCCAATTGATTTTACCCCCAAAATATTTCCTCTGTCACCTGCCACTGCCCTAGTCCAGACCTTGTCATCTGAGATACAAATGGAGGAAAAGCTGGGGCTCAGGAGTCTGGCCTGATTTAGGAACCTGGTATTGTCCATCCACTGGCTTTATGACCTTAGGCAAGTTACTTAGCTTTTCAAAGCCTCATCTTTCTCAACCAGAAAGTGAGAGGTTAGTACTAGTGTGTACCTTGTGAGACTGTCTTGAGATTAAATGAGATTTTACAAGTATAGTGCCCAGGATGAAGTCAATGTTAGCTGTCAGAACCTGCACCACTGGCATGGATTCCTAACTGGTTTCACTTCTCTGACCTTTTGCTTCCACAAACCATATTCCCTACTGTTGTCAGATTTTCCTTCTTAAAGCACTTTTTGGATTCTATAACTCTCATGGGTTAAACATGCACACAATCGCAGCAGCAACAACAATAACACAGTAGAAGCCCTTTCCTGGCATTTCATTACCTACATGAAGTCTGTCTGTTATGACCTCTTACAGTCGGTTTTTCTCCTCCCTTGCCAAGTTCATGTCCTATTTTGCCCAGTTGTCAGCTGATGCTTCCCCCTCTCTGTGGCCTCACCCTCTACGTATACCATGCACTTTGAGCTTTCCCTCTGCCTTTGCATCCACCTTCAGTTTGGACCGAAAATTCTATCTGTCCTCATGTACTCATTCGTCAAGGCCCACGAAGTCACATTTCATACCTTTTCCTTTCTCCCATAATGTTGTTTGTATCTCTATTATACAATGCATTTCTTCCTGCCTTAAGACAGTTTATATAGTTGTTTTCATGCCTCTGCCACTATCACATTCTTTTTTTTTTAATTTTTAATGTTTTTTTATTTATTTCTGAGAGAGAGAGAGAGACAGCGTGATCAGGAGAGGGTCAGAGAGAGGGAGATACAGAATCTGAAGCAGGCTCCAGGCTCTGAGCTGTCAGCACAGAGCCCGACGCGGGTCTCAGACCCACGATCCATGAAATCATGACCTAAGCCAAAGGCGGATGCTTAACCGACTGAGCCACCCAGGGGCCCCCACATTCTTTTTTTTTTTTTTAAGTTTATTTTGAGAAGGAGGGTGCATGAGTGGGGGAGGGGCAAAGAGAGAGGGAATGAGAAGACAAAATCCCAAGCGGGCTCTTCCCTGTCATTGTGGAGCCTAATGTGGAGCTTGATTTCACGAACTGTGAGATCATGACTTGAGCTGAAATCAAGAGTCAGATGCTTAACTGCCTGAGCCACCCAGGTACCCCCACTGTTGTATTCTAACCTTGGGAATGTAACAAACTTGCTTTAAGAGTCTTATTCTCCATAGAGCCTGACTCCGTGGACTGCATATTTGCAAGTGCTCGGGAAATAAGTATTGAATTGAAGAAAATAATTGTAGCTTCATTAGCCCTTGTCCATTTAACAGCAGTGTCATTTGTGATTCTGATCCGGAGTTTAATTCTGAGTGTCTTCCCATTTTAGCTTTTGTATCACTCAGTAGGGATTAGTACATAGCAGGGTGTTGACATTAGATGAATATAGGTGCTTTGCATTCAAAGCAGTCTAGGTTAGATTCCCAGGCAGGCTGACTTTTCAGCCTTTTTACCTTTTTTTTTTTTTAAAGCTGACTTTTTACCATTGCTAGTAAGTCACAGAATAAAAATGTGTCACTTCAGCAGGCATCTGAATGAGGTGAAGAGAGTTTATGCAGATACTCTTGAGATGAAGGGAGAGGACTTTGAATTCATTCAGGGAAGCTTGCAGAAGGATTTTGAAGCATTTATCTGTAGAACCACAAAGAACTGCAGTGGAGTGTTAGGGAAGGGGGTGGGGGCATGAGGTCAAGATGACAGTTGGGGAAGGTAACTTTATTTTGTTTTTAGTTTTTTTAAATGTTTTAGTTTATTTTTGAGAGAGAGAAAGAACAGGGGAGTTAGAGAATCCCAAGCAGGCTCTACAGTGTCAGCGCAGAGCTAGATACGGGCTTGAACCCACGATCATGACCTGAGCCAAAATCAAGTCTGACGCTTAACCTACTGGGCCACCCAGGCTCCCTGAGGAAGGTAACTTTAGCACTTGGTTGGCACTGCCTGTTACGTACTGGTACTGTTAAAGACAGTGAGACCCACATTGGAGGACAGACATGATGCCCTATTTTTTCCTACAGAAATATTTTGTAATAAAATATACTGCTACATCTCCACTCTCCACCTCACTCTGTGTAGTGAGAGATGGAAGAATATTCACAAAGAATTGTTTATTAGTCCCCTTTTCTTTATAGAATCTCCCTACTCTTTGATATTGTACCAGATGTGGATCTCAAAAGAAACATCTCAAAAAATTATTTGTTGGGGCACCTAGGTGGCTCAGTAGGTTAAGCGGCCGACTTCGGCTCAGGTCATGATTTTGCAGTTCATGAGTTCAAGCCCTGCATAGGGCTCTGTGCTGACAGCTCAGAGCCTGGAGCCTGCTTCAGAGTCTGTGTTTCCATCTCTCTCTGCCCCTCCCCTGCTCATGCTCATACTGTCTCTCTCTCTCAAAAATAAGTTTAAAAAATTTAGAAAAATTATTTGTTGACTGCTTCATTGGACCTCTGATTTGGTGTTCTTCATTTGCATGGGCCACCGGCTCATTGAGAATCTAATGCAAGTTATGGACCCATTCCTTAGTTAAATACACATGTGCACGAGCACTCTAAAATTTTCATAGGATTTCAGATAGTTTGTTGACCCTCTCAGTGTCTCTCCATGTAACTGCCTGTTCAAATTCCACATTTGCCAACGGTCTTAGTTTTCTAGTACTGCTTAACAAATTGCCAAGAACATAGCATCTTAAAACAACATATTTTTCTACTTTCCAGTTTTTGTGATTCAGGATCCCAGCTGGGCACCGGTCAGCTGGGTCCTCTGTTAAGGGTCTCATCAGGCTACAATCAAGATGTCAGCTGGGACACCTGGGTGGCTCAGTTGGTTAAGTGTCAGACTCTTGATTTCAGCTCAGGTCATGATTTCATGGATCTTGAGTTCGAGCCCCACTTTGGGCTCTGCACTGATAGCACATAGCCTGCTTGGGATTCTCTCTCTGCCCCTCCCTACTTACATGCCTGCTCTCTCTCTCAAAATAAATATAAACATAAAAAAAAATACAGGAAACCTCCAGCTGCTAGAAAGGTGGGGAAACATCCTTCCCTAGAGTTTCTGAAGAAATGAGCCCCACTGATACCTTAACTGTAGCCCGGTGAAACTGATTTTGGATTTCTGGTTTCCAGAACTGTGAGAGAATAAGTTTGTGTCATTTTAAGCCACTAAGTGTGTGACAATTTGTTACTTTGTTAACAGTAGTCCAAAGTGACTAATGTGCCTCCTAATAATCTCACAAGACTTCTAGATACACTACTCATTTGTTAATCATAGGTCTATAATGTGTACTTTTTTTTTTTTCAATGCATTCATGCTGTTTGGAGACAACATTGGAAGATGTGATGGGGAACGCCTCTGAGAATTGAATGTAATTGGAGTGAAGGATTATTCATGTGCCATTACAGGGAGGCAGTGGGACGTTGGAGAAGAATTGATTTGATAATCTGATGAACTAATAAAAGAAGGAAGGGAACAAAAAGGAAGAAGAGATGGGGGCAGTGGAGGTGAGGGAAGAGAAAGGAGAATGGATGGAGAAATACAGGTTGGCTGTGCAGGCTTGCTCTGCAAAATAACATGTGACACGTGGCTTCTGTCTGGGAGGATTGATGGCTCAAGGCTGGACCTCTGAGAGCCAAGAGACTGCCAGAAGTTGACGTTATGACAGAGCTGTTCCTTCTCCACAGCGTGGCGCAGATGTCACATGAGGGGCTTGCTACAGCTTCTCGTGGCTTCAGCTGAGGAGTGCCTGAGACTCCAGATCAAAGGATCCACATTTCCCCCCCCCACCCCAAACAGTTTTATGGAGGAAAGGCATTGAGTATTATTAGTTTCGCCAAACCATGTATTTTTCGAAACACCCATGACAGAGCTATTTAAAGTAAAACTTTAGGGGCACTTGGGTGGCTCAGTCAATTAAGCATCTGACTCTTGATTTTGGCTCGGGTCATGATCCCAGTGTTATGGGATTGAGCCCTGCATCAGACTCTGCACTGAGCATGGAGTCTACTTGAGGTTTTCTCTCTCTTTTTCTCTCTCTCTTCCTCTGCCCCCTTTCCCTGCTCATGCTCTTGCTCTCTTTTTAAAAATAGAAAGAAGGAAAGAAAGAAAGAAAGAAAGAAAGATAGAAAAGAAAGAAAAATTATGGGTTCTAAAACTGCAAAATAAAAAGCTCACCAAAGGGTCCTTTACCTTTTGTTTTTAACTTGCAAAATAATCAGTGCTGCTATTTTATGAAATAAAGAGGGGAATGTCTATATAGTAGTTTGGAATCTTGGATGTCTCAAAATATTTTGTAGGGCTAAGGTGCTGATTTGAGGAACTCTTAACTTCAGTATCAAGCTCATTCTCCATTTTCTATGTAGTCAGACCCTCTTCTGAAGCTGGACCTGCTCTCTGGCTGAAGACAGGTGTCTCCCGTGAAGGTCAAGTGTCTGAAGAGGGAGAGACTCGGGCCTGGGCCCTCTTGCTCTTCTGGTATGGACAGTGTCCAGGCAGCCCCAGGACTTAATGGCTGCAGGGTGGAGCACCTGGGTTGTTCAGTCAGTTTAGCGTTTGACGTAGGCTCAGGTCATGATCTCTCAGTCTGTGGGTTCAAGCCCTACATCGGGTTTTGTGCTGATAGCTCAGAGCCTGGAGCTCGCTTCAGATTCTCTCTCTCTCTGATCCTCCCCTGCTCGTGCTCTCTCTCTCTCTCAAAAATAAATAAATATTAAAAAGAAAAAAGGGCTGCACAGAGGACTGTCAAGCTGATTGGTTACTGACATTTTGGTCTAGTCTCTTATTTAATTGTTACCACTGGATTAATGAGCTTAGATTAGCACTAATTAAGGATATGTGTCCTAAATAAAGCCTGTCTTGAGAACCCACAGAAACCCAATAAAAAAATCACAGCAAGCCTTTTGGGAAAGTAATTTTTAAAGCCATGTACATAAACTGTTACTCTGCTTGGAGTGACCTCCTTGACTGCCCTACATAATAAGATGCTTATTCAGCTCTGATTTTGCTGTAGCAAAAATAACCACAGACTGGGTGGCTTATACAACAGAAAGTTCTGGAGGCTGAGAAATTCAGGATCACAGTGCTGGCAGACTTCATTCCTGGTGAGAGTCCACTTCCAGCTTGTAGACAGTACCTGTTTGCTGTGTGCTCCCATGGCTGTTCTCTCTCTCTTCCTGTAAGGGCACTATTGCTATCACGAAGGCCTCACCCTCATGATCTGATCGAGAGCTAACTATGTTTCAAAGTCCCCACTTCCTAATACTATTACATTGGTGGTAAGGGCTTCAACATATGGATTTGGAGGGGCAACATTCAGTCCGTAGCACTCAACAATTTGCCAGTTCTGGTGAAGGGCTCAGGAGTTAATTCCTGTTAGGTATTCGTATGTTCTATTACACTCCTCTGTCCCCTTCTCCACTATTTTTCCTACATTTAGAACCTCCCCTACTCCCACAGTCAGCTTTGGAGTCTGTTTGTTCTTAGGCCGGTTTACAGATTGTTTTTTGCTGAGAAAACAACCCTTCTATCGCTCGCTGATCTCTTACTGCTAGCCAACAGCCGGATTTGTCAAAAAAGTGATAAAGACTCTGTGAGCCTGAAGAAGCCAATCGGTGGGTAGACTCATTATGGTAGATGTATTCCTGGTATCTTGCCTCTCCAGCTTTATCCTGGGCTAGTCTAAACCTCACCTCATTGGTTTCTGATGCCCTTTCTGCTTAGCAGTCTCTAGCCCTCATAGCCTGACCCACTTCTAGAGACATGTCATTTATTCACCCACAGGGTGGCATCATGACCTAAGCTTTGGTTGGGTCAGTCTGAGCCAATAGCTGGGAGTCCAGTTAATATTTTATTTATTTTATTTTATTTTTTAAATAACTCTTTTTTTTTTAGATGTTTTATTTATTTCTGAGAGAGAGAGACAGCATGAGCAGGGGAGATTTAGAGAAAGGAGATATAGAATCTGAAACAGGCTCCAGGTCCTGAGCCGGCTGTCAGCACAAAGCCCGATGTGGGGCTTGAACCCACGAACTGCGAGATCATGATCTGAGCCGAAGTCGGACGCTTAACCGACTGAGCCACCCAGGTGCCCCGTCCAGTTAATACTTAGACTGGAAGAGACTTCAAAGCTCCTGCAAAGTCTTGCCCCCAGGCACCCAAATTGTCTCCTATTCCAGAATTAAATGGGCACAGATGCCTGGTTCTCACCGCTGGTTTTCAGTGGTGGTCAGGACTGTCCAGGCTCCTCCCCCTGTCTCAGCCCTGCCTCCTGCCCTCACTTTGAATCCTGCCCCCTTCTCCCCCCCCCCCCCATCGGTTCAACTCCATGAACACTCTAGATTCTGTTCTCTCTCTGCTGCCTTAGTCATCCGGCTGAAGGGGTGCTAGCTGTGGTTCTGTGCCTCCCAACTTGCTGTTCTCCAACTCTTCTAAAAGCCACGTCTGATTATTTCATTCAGCTGCTTAAAATCCTCAGCAGCCTTCCACAGCCCCCAGGGTAGAGTTCAAACCTCTCAGGCCTTTCGCATCTGACTGCCCCCGTCTCCCCTCTGACCTGCTGTCTTCTAATAGGTCCTGCCTTTCTAGACCTCCGTGTCTGGACACAGTCTGTCACAGATCCTCAGCCTCTGCCTCCTCACCCTCAAAATTCGGAACCTGAACCTCTGGCTTGGGTCTGATGCCCCTTTTCTGTGGTCCCATTGCACTTTCTAGCAGAGCCCTTAAAGCACAAACAGCGTATTGGTGGTGGTGCGTTCGCCTGTCTTTGGCTCCCTCTAGATTGTCTTTGGCTCCCTCTAGATATCTAGCCCCGTAGCTTATAGGGCTGACTGGGGCTAGCTGGATGAGCACCTTCAGATACGTTCTGCATCTCCTGTCTTCACCTGCCCACGTCGTCTCCGTTCTCCAGGTGAGAACCATCTTTCTACAGCTAATCTTTCATCGGGATTCGGGAGTCTTCATGACCCAGTTCCACACGCTATTTATGCTTGTATTTGTCCTGTCAGCGTCTGCCTCTCTTGCTTAGATTTTCGTTCTTTCCTTTCTATCAGTCCTAAAACATCTGACCCCGCTGCTCCTCCTTGTCCCCCCCCAGCTTTGGAGCACGGGCACCCCTGTTCCTTCTCTTCTCCCCACAGCTCCCACTGCCAGACTTACTGCCTTCCTCAACATTTCAGTGTTTTGTTTCTTGCCACATTTATGGCACACTGAAAATAGTACATTTTAGGAAAAGAAAACATGTTTTTCAAAGTAACCGAGGGAATCAAAGTTCTGATTTTGTGTTTTTATTTGACTTTATATTTTTGTCTCTTTCTCTTACTGAGATACCTTGGTTCCTAATGACATTAATATATTTACTTACTTATTTCGTGGTGCCTGCTTGGCTCAGTCGGTTGAATGTCGACTCCTGATTTCTGCTGAGGTCATGATCCCATGGTTTGTGAGTTTGAGCCCCGCATCAGGGCTCTCTTCTGATAGCTTGGAGCCTGCTTGGGATTCTCTCTCTCTCTCTCTCTCTCTCTCTCTCTCCCCCCCTCTCTCCCTCCCTCCCTCCCTCCCTCTCCCCCTTCCTCCCTCTCTCTCTGCCCTTCTCTCCCTCTCTCATACTTTCAAGATAAATAAATATTAAAAAGATATATTTACTTATTTTCTCCATTCTACTATGCTTAAATTAGTTTCAAATTGGCACAGACAATAAACACGACAGTGAAGTTTCAGATTAATTTTTTTTTTTTTTTTTGCCTTAGACTATACACTGCCAAGGATGTACAGGATAGTGTGTTCCAAAGTTACCTGAAATTATTTTGTCTGTGTGGTTATGCTATTAATTTGAAATATATTTAGTGGTTTTTGTTTTGTGTAATTACAGTTTGCTTTCCCTGTTTAAGATTGTTTGGTAAATATGTGAAACATTTGCTTTGTTCAAAACTGAGAACTATATAAAGAGGGCTAACCTGAAAAGCCCAGCTCTGTCCTTTCTGCATCATCACCCCCCATCCCTTGTAGGTGTTCATCTTCATAAGTTTGAGATTTCTTCTTCTGCCATTTCTTTTGCAAAAATAAGCAAATATGTATATTCATTCATATTTCCCATCCTTTCTTATATAGAAGGTAGCACACGCTATATACTCTTCCTACATTTTGCTCCCTCACTTAATAAAATATCTTGGAAAAAATCCTTCCATATCATAGAGATTTTTTGCATTCTTTTTTAGGATTCACAGTACTTCCGTGTGTGAACGTGGTTTATTCAGTTGGTCCCTTATTGACAGACATATGTTTCCAATCTTTTGCTGTTACAAATAATTACAAATAACATTGCTGAGTCAGAGGCTAAAGCTTATACAAATTTGTTAGATGTTGCCAATGCATATGTAAATTTGTTAAGTGTTCCTTCCATAGGTTGTAAAGAATTCCCACCAGCAATGTACAAAATTGCCTATTTCCCTACAGCCTTGCCAATACATTGTGTTGGCAATGTGATAGATGAGCAATGGTATCTAAATGCACTTTTAATTTCTTATTGTGAGACTAAGTATTTTCTGCATATTTTTAAGAGCTGTTTGCCTCTCATTTCTTTTGAACCACCTGCCTTTATTTTTGGGGAGAGAGGAGGGCACGTTTATTTATTTTTCCTTCTCAGTTTTTAGGAACTCTTTTTTTTTTTTAAATATTTATTTCTAGGAGAGAGAGAGACAGCGTGAGCAGGGGAGGGTCAGAGAGAGAGGGAGATACAGACTCTGAAACAGGCTCCAGGCTCTGAGCTGGCAGTCAGCACAGAGCCCGACGCGGGGCTCGAACTCACGAACCGCGAGATCATGACCCAAGCGAAAGTCGGACGCTTAACCAACTAAGCCACCCAGGCGCCCCTTAATTTATGGATTTTGAGTGTTTCTCACTCTTAGGTTATAAAAGAACTATCTTTTCTTCTAGTACTTGCATGCTTTCATTGTTTGCATTTAAATCTGATCTGCTTACAAAACATGGAAAGAGCCTAAGTGTCCATCAGCTGATGAATGGATCAAGAAGATGTGGTTTATCTATACAATGGAATACTACATGGCAATGAGAAAGAATGAAATCTGGCCATGTTTAGTAACATGGATGGAACTTGAGGGTGTTATGCTGAGTGAAATAATTCAGGCAAAGGACAGATACCATATGTTTGCACGTATAGGTGGATTAGGAAGAAGTTAACAGAGGACCATGGGGGAGAAGAAGGGGAAAAATAGTTAGGGAGAGGGAGGGAGGCAAACCTTGAAAGACTCTTGAATGCTGAGAACAAACTGAGGGCTGATAGGGGTGGCGGAGAGGGGAAGGGGGGTGATGGGCATGGAGGAGGGCACTTGTTGGGATGAGCATTGGGTGTTATATGTAAGCAAACTTGACAATAAACTATTTAAGGAAAAAAAATCTGATCTGCTTAGAATTATTCTAGTGTGCGGTGTGAACTGTGGAATAAAATGATCTTTTCCACATGTTCTATAGTTGATCCATCTGTTATTAAAACCCTCTTTTTTGCCAATGAGTTGTGATGCCATCAGTATCATATAAAATTTCCAAATATACTTGGTCTCTATTTTTTACTTTCTATACTGTTCGTGTTTTTTGTTTGTTTGTTTTCATTTGTTCATGCTTAGAACCACTGCTTTAATCAAAGATGCTTCCTGGGTTGTTTTAGTAGCAGGATCTTTGAAAATTTAAACATCGATGGCAGAATTAAAAAAAAAAAATTAGGGGTGCCTGGGTGGCTCAGTTGGTTGAGCATCTGACTTCGGCTCAGGTCATGATCTCATGTTCGTGTGTTCGAGCCCCGCATCGGGCTCTGTGCTGACAGCTCAGAGCCTGGAGCCGGTCTTCAGATTCTGTGTCTCCCTCTTTCTCTGACCCTCCTCCATTCATAGACACATACTCTCTCTCTCTAACTATTTTATGTTTATTTATTTTTGAGAGAGACAGAGCACGAGTGGGGGAGGGGCAGAGAAAGAGAGAGACACAGACAGAATCCAAAGCAGCTGTCAGCTGTCTGCTGTCTCTGAGCTGTCAGCACAGAGCCTGACGTGGGGCTCGAACCCACAAACTGAGAGATCATGACCTGAGCCGAAGTCGGACGCTTAACTGACTGAGCCACCCCGGTGCCCCTAAATGTCAGCATTTTTAATGATTAAAAATAAATTTTGGCAGTTGGGACTATTCATATCCTACCATGAGCAGACGTTGATATCAGGAATATTATTGAAATATGGCCAAACTTATCGATTCTCATTTGATGATCACAAAATGATTTCAGTGCCTTCATTTGTATTGAATAAGCATAAACACACGTGAATGATTTGACCACAACAGCTGCTTCATCTACTTGAGCAGATGAGTTTTTTTTTTTAATGAATGGGGTTTATAGACTTGTTGCAAATGTGTGACTTGCAGCTAATTGCAGTGATCCATTGAATTTTGGAAGGATTCTTAGACTCTGTATGATTTTTACCTCTGTGATTTTTATTTATATGAGTCAGCTGACATGCCTGCCATCTCCTCAATTAGCCTGGTTTTCCTAACAGGGAGAACATCATCACTTATTTCATCAGGTAAGAGAAATATTTAAAAGTTCTTACCTTTTATTTCCATGAAAAGCTTTTTATACTTTAGCAAAATGACTGATAAAATGTGAAATTTTGACAAATTCTGGGAATTTTCTTTTTTTAAACTTTGGTTTTAGTGTGTGTGAGTGAAAATTTATGTTCAAAGAGTATTGGAAAAAATCTTCCAACTAAACAAAAACTATGGAAATATGGAAATAGCTTAGTTTCAGATTGTGTCTGTGTGTGCTTGCAGGAGGCTAGCAGCTCTGTTTCTGAGAACAGGGATGGGGTTATCCAAAGAGCTAGGAACAGGGGCACCTGGGTGACTTAGTTGGTTGAGTGCCTGACCTCAGCTCAGGTCATGATCTCACGGTTCTTGGGGTCGAGCCCTGTGTTGGGTCCTGTGCTGATGCTCAGAGCCTGGACCCTGCTTCGGATTCTGTGTCTCCCTCTCTCTCTGCCTCCTCCCCCCCCCCCCCCCCGCTCACGCACTATCTCTGTCTCTCAAAAATAAATAAATATAAACAAATAATAAAAAACCAAAGAGCTAGGAACAGTAATTGTTGAGGACAAAGAATTCAAACACTGAGAGTCAATTCAGGAGAAGTGAATTCTCACTGCAGAGGGAGAGGCAGGGCCAGAAATGGGGAGTAAGCCAGGAAGGTCAGTAGTCAGTCCACCTGTCTTAGTCCATCCAGGCCGCTGTATCAGAATACCATACACTGGGTGGCTTCTAAACAACAGAAATTTATTTATCATGGTTCTAGAGGTGGGGAAGTCTGAGAGATCGAGGCAACAGCAGATTTGGTATCTGATGAAGGCTTGCTTCCTGGTTTGTAAACAGCAGTCTCTTCACTGTGTCCTTACACAAGTCTCTTTTATAAGGGCACTAATCCTGTTCATGAGGGCTCCACCCTCATGACCTCATCACATCCTAGAGGACCCACCACCAGTACCATCACACTAGGGATCAGGTTGCAACATATACATTTTGGGGGACACAGACATTCAGTCTATAGCACGGCCACTGGAAAGGCAAGTTCCTAAAGGGTCTCTGAGGGAGAAAAGGATCCTAAACAATTACCTAGAACTGAAGGAGAATGCCCCAGGTCCCCATCTATTGTGCTTGAGTTGGCATCTTGTTAAAAGGTATGGGGTTTGGGCTGATAGTTTAACACAATATAAAAACCTGGCACCGTCATCCTAAGGTTTGATATGTAGTTACCACTTCCTTTGTGAAACATGTCTTTAACATTAAAAAAAAGTTTTATTTTTATTTTTGAGAAAGAGCGTGAGCAGGGAAGGGACATAGAGAGAGGGGACACAGAATCTGAAGTGGCTCCAGGCTCTGAGCTGTCAGCACAGAGCCCAACTTGGAGCTCAAACCCATGAACTGTGAGATCATGACCTGAGTAAAAGTTGGACGCTTAACTGACTGAGCCACCTAGGCGTCCCTGTCTTTAACATTTTTATGAGCAATTTCTGAGTTGAAATACTAGAAGCTCTCCAGCTGACAGCTAACTGATATCTCTTTGATATCAACTGATGTTAGATTTCCTGCCAGGCACACTTTTTATCTCACTCCTAAAGGTTGCGGAATGTTAAATGGCCATTGTCACAGTTTTTAATTTTTTTTTTTTAATGTTTTATTTATTTCTAGGAGAGAGACAGAGAGACAGCGTGAGCAGGGGAGGGTCAGATAGAGAGGGAGTCACAGACTGTGAAACAGGCTCCAGGCTCTGAGCTGGCAGTCAGCACAGAGCCCGACGCGGGGCTCGAACCCACGAACCGCGAGTTCATGACCTAAGCGAAAGTCGGAAGCTTAACCAACTAAGCCACCCAGGCACCCCGATGTCACAGATTTTAAAAATGAGATTTCTTTGGGGTGCCTGGGTGGCTCGGTTAGTTAAACGTCCGACTTCGGGTCAGGGCATGATCTCACAGTTCGTGGATTCACATCCGGCATCAGGCTCTGTGCTGACAGCTTGGAGCCTGGAGCCTGCTTCAGAGTCTGTGTCTCCCTCTCTCTCTGCTTCTCCCCCATACATGCTCTGTCTCTGTCTCTCAAAAATCAATAAAAATTTTTAGAAAATGAGAATTCTTTTGCAAATCTTTGTTAAAGATACAATGTCTTAGTCATGTGACACCAAAATATCGTCTTACAGTTAAATTATTCAAACACTCTGCATAGTATATGTAAAGTAACTATACTATGTAGTTCCTGAAAATATTTACTACTCTGGTTACATTACATCATGGTTGACAGACTTTGCTAGCCATCATGATTGTGTGGAATTTTTTTTTTCTTAGATAAGCAGAGTGTTTGGAGGATTTCCATCTAGAGTTTATTGATTCATTAGTTATTATAGTTTGCTGAAACATTGGAATTCCTAGGACATTTCAGAAGTTTACTAGGGCCGTGATGAACAGGTCACGTCCAATGAGGACACTTTCAGCACCTCCCTTAGCAAAGTTCCTCTTCTTTGGGATAATTGGTGTCAAGCCTGTTAGTGGGTCCACCTGTTTCCTGCTTTCTAAATGGAGCCTGTTTCTGGATATTTGAAGTGCCCAGCACTGTAACCATTAAGACTAGAATTTGTGTTTTATTTGCAGGTGCAGCTTTAGCATTGGGAAAATAGTAAAAAAAAAACAACAACAAAAAAACCAAAAAACAATATAAATACTTAACAGAAGAGCAGAATTAGCAAAGCTCCTTGGGATGCAGAGGAGCATCAACCTGGAATCCCCTTTGCAAACGGGTCTCCGTCAGCTTCTCTTGTCCATGGTCGGGCCAGCTTGTGTTCTGAGCCCGCAGGTCTCTTTCTTCTTTATTGCCCATTTTAGCCAGCCACGTTGCAGTCAGTGACTGGAAAATGATGACAAGTTAAATCCCTTCCTAGCAGACATTCCAAAATTGTAGGTTACAGAAGGGTGGAACCTGGAGGCAGAAACACCAGGTTGGGAATATTTAAGTCCCATTTAACTCCCCTGGGTCTCAGTTTCTCTCTTAGAGACTGAAGCAGACCCTCTGGCTTCTGTTGTCCTTGGCAGGAGACATAGAGAATGCATAAAGGGCCCTGGGAAGGGGAGGAAAACGTGCCTTCTTTTCCCTGGTCTTGGCAATGTTGGAGAACCGGTTTCTTGGCTCAGAAGCCGGAATCCCTGCCTTTCCCAGGACTGGAAGCTTCTATTTTAAAATCTTCCATCCACGTCCTTTGCAATGCCCGTCCTCTCAGCCACTATGAAAAGCTTGTGTTCGCACCCACCATTGTTTGTTCATCCATACTTAGTATTTAGTGTATTTTTTAAAACTCTAGTGTTGATTTTAGTGGAGTATCACTCACCTTGAAGTCTAAGGAACTGAAAAACATGGCGTGTGTTGCCAGTTTTAATTATTTGTGTGATTATCAGAAAAAGCAATAGCATTCTGTTTGAATTTAAGGCTTTTTTGGTGGGGGGGAAGAGCTACTTTTTAATTTAATTTAAATTTTAATTTATTATTTGAAATTCAAGTATAATTAACATCCAGTGTTATTCAATAATTCTATAGGTGACTCAGAACTCATCAGGATGAGTGTACTCTTATCTGTACCCCTTTATCTGTTTCAACCATCCACCCACCCACTGACTTCACTTAGCATTTTGTCATTTAGGTCCATCTATGTAAAGCTTTTTTTTTTTCTGATTAAAAACCACATAATGTAAAATTTACCTCCTTTTTCAATTAAAAAAATTTTTTTTTTAATTTTTTTTTTTTTTTTTTTATTTCTAGGAGAGAGAAACAGCGTGAGCAGGGGAGGGTCAGAGAGAGAGGGAGTCACAGACTGAAACAGGCTCCAGGCTCCGAGCTGGCAGTCAGCACAGAGCCCGACGCGGGGCTCGAACCCACGAACCGCGAGATCATGACCTAAGGGAAAGTCGGATGCTTAACCGACTAAGCCACCCAGGCGCCCCCCCCCAAAAAAAATTTTTTTTAATGTTTATTTCTGAGAGAGAGAGACAGTATGAGCAGGGGAGGGTTAGAGAGAGAGGGAGACACAGAATCTGAAGCAGGCTCCAGGCTGTGAGCTAGCTGTCAGCACAGAGCCGGACATGGGGCTTGAACCCACGAACCGTGAGATCATGACCTGAGCCGAAGCAGGATGCTTAACTGACTGAGCCACCCAGGTGCCCCGACTCCTTTGTCAATTTTAAGCACACAGTATGGTATGTTAGCTATGGGTACACAGTTGTGCAACAGATCTCTAGAACTTCTTCATCCTGCAAAATTGAAACTCTATACCCATTGAACAACAGGCCTTTTCCCACTCATTCCAACCCTAGCAACCACCACTGTACTATTTCTAAGAATTTGACTACTTTAGGTATCCTATTAGTGGAATCATGTGAAATTTGTCTTTTTGTGACTGGCTAATTTCACTTAGCTTAATGTCCTCCAGTTCATCTATGCTGAGAATATGACAGGTCCCCCCACCTTTTTTTAAAGTTTATTTGTTGAGAGAGAGAGAGAGATTGAGTGCAAGTGGGGGGGGGGGGCAGAGAGAAGGGGAGGGAGAGAATCCCAAGCAGGCTCCTCACTGTCAGCACAGAGCCCGACATGGGGCTTGATCTCCGGAACCATGAGATTATGACCTAAGCCTAAATTAAGAGTGTGACGCTTCACTAACTGAGTCATCCAGACACCCCTCCTCCCTTTTTAAGGCTGAATAATATTCAGTTACATGTAGATATTGTATTTTGTTATTCCATTCTCCATTGAGGGATATCCGGATTGCTTCTTCCTCCTGGCTGTTGTGAGCAGTGCCCTGAACATGATGGTGCTTTGAATCATTGGGACATATACCCACAAGTAGAATTGGTGGATCATATGGTAATTCTGTTTTTAATTTTTTAGGGGAAACTCCATACCAATTTCCATAATAACTATAGCACTTTACATTTCTGTCAGTGGTGCAAAAGTGTGCCAATTTCTTCATATCCATATCTACTTGTTTTTTTGTTTTGTTAGTAGTTATAGTAATAGGTGTGATGATGACATATTTTTTGAGGGCCTACGATGTGCCAAGTGTCACTATGTAGGCATTGTGGATATAGTGTTAAGTAAGGCAGATAAGCCCTGTCCCTGATGGGCTAGCTGGTGGTTGGCTGTCTTGCTTAGTAATCAATCTGTCTATCTATCTGTCTATCATCTATCTATCTATCTATCTATCTATCTATCTATCTTTCCTAGCTTTATTGAGATAAAACCAATACATAAAATTGTGTAAGTTTAAGGTGTACAGTGTGTTGATTTGATACATTTATATGTTGTAAAATGATTACCACCATAGTATTAGCTCACCCCTCCATTCCATTCCATAGGTGCCATTTCCTTTTCCGTAAGAAAATTTAAGTTCTGCTCACAGCAGCCTTCGAGTATATGATATAGTATTTTGGCTATAATCACCATGCTGTACATTAGATTTTATAACTGGAAGTTAATCTGATAACTGGAAGTTTGTACGCTTTGACCAACATCTCATCATTTCTCCCACCCCAGTCCCCCACTCCACCCCAGTCCTCACCATTTTCCTTCCTGTTTCTGAGTTTGACATTTTCAGATTCCACATACAAGTGAGACTATACAGTATTTGTCTTTCCCTCTTTGACTTATTTCACTTAACTTAATGCCTTAAGCTTCATTCATGTTGTCACAAATGGCAGGATTTCTTTCTTTGTCATGACTGAATAATATTTCGTTGTATATACATATGCCACATTTTCTTTATCCATTCATCTGTTGACAGACACTTAAGTTGTTTCCATATTTTGGTTATTGTGAGTACATTGTGATGAATGTGGGAATGCAGATATCCCTATGAGATCTTGATTCCAATTCCTTTGGATATATACCCAGAAATGAGATTGCTGGATCATATGGTAGTTCTATTTTTAATTTTTTGAGACGCCTGCATACTGTTTTCTGTTGCATTCCCACCAACAGTGCCCAAGTGTTCCTTTTTTTTTTACGCTCTAGCCAACAATTGCTATCTCTTGTCTTTTTGATGATAACCCCTAATGAACTTATTTAAATATGTATCCCAGGTTGCTTTTCCATCAGTAATTCTAGTTTTGAGCTAAATACACATGCATACATTTTTATAAATGTCTTTACTTATTTTTGAGAGAGAGAGACAGAGTGCGAGCTGGGGAGGGGGCACAGAGAGAGAGGGAGACACAGAATCTGAAGCAGACTCCAGGCTCTGACCTGTCAGCACAGAGCCCGACATGGGGCTTCAACACGCGAACCACAAGCCCTTGACCTAGGTGGAAGTTGGACGCTCAACTGACTGAGACACCCAGGCTCCCCTGCATGCATACTTTTTTTAATCTGATATTTAAAAAGAAATCTGATACAGTATATACTTGTTAGGGTTAGCTGTTTAAGGTTAAGAATACAATTTATATTTGGGTAAGAGAAAAAATTTACAGGCCCATCTAGGATTCCCTTATGATTTTGTTTGCATTAGCAAATACATTTCTAAATAATCGATGGGTCAAAGACCCATCTCAAGATAAATCAAAGAATAGGTTTAGTGTTTTAACTGCCTGAATTGATAATGATGAGTTGAATCTGCAAGTGTGTTACCTGGGAAATAATGGACTTGTTTTGCAAAATCCAGCTTGTTTTGCAAAATCTTAAAATTACTTTTTGGCTGCTACTGTCAGAGTGCCAGACTTGACTTTTGAGACATTGGCGAAGATTCTAGCGAGAGATGGCAATCATATGTCAGTGCTCTCACCAGCTCTAGTTGATTGGTAGCAGCATCTGCAGTGCAGTGTTGAGGAGGATTCTGAGTTCTTGTGCTGAGCTCAGAGGGGAAGCTGTATTTGCCATGGGTGAGGTGGGGGTGGGGTGGGGGATACTGGTAGTATATGTGCTATATATGCACTGTAGGGCTATTTGGAAACTGTTGACAAGCAAGACATCATTGCCTTCCTGCTTCTTTCCCCTACTCCTTATAATATAACAGTGAAGTGGCATCATCATTCTTTTCCTTTTCTGGGCCATCAGGAGACACTAGACCAGAAGAATAAGAACAGTGTGAAATAAAGGAATATGTAGGTCCTTTCCTTCAGGATATATCTGTAGATTATAGTTGCCTGGTGAGCTGAATCTGATTACGTGGCCTGGTAATACCCCTTGTGATACCACAATCCAAAAAGGAGACTGTTCAAGGGCTGATAGCAGCCAAGGGAACAGTTACAATACAAGGTGCAATGAAGGGTCAAAGCCAGAAATCCTGTTTTTGGTCTTGGTCTTCAGTCTGTTACATTTTAGAAACAAAACATATCCGAGACAAAAGAGAAGCCTGGAAATGGCACCCAATACTTCATGGGCTAAAACGTATGCTCAAAAAAGAAAAAAAGTGCTACTCTAAGTCTGTGTTCTGAGAAAACCATGTTGGTGTGTGAGATTGCAGTTGCTATGGCAACCAGGGGCTGCAGCCCACTGACTCGAGCTCTTAAGGAGAATAAGAGTTGATGTTTATGGATGAGAACCAAGTGGCGCCTTAGAGAAGAAGACAGCCAGGGATGTGTTCGCTTACGTGTCAGCCCCATATCTTCTACCTCAGAGGAAATAAGTTTTCTCATACCCCGTGATTATCTGCCCTTTGGTTTAGGTCTTCCAATTATCTTTACCCAGGTGAAGCATCCATGTCTGACATCAGGAAAAACACACCCACACAGGAACACTGAGTGGAAAGCAACGTTTTAAGATGACAGACTGAAATAGTTTGGTTACAGCTTCAGGGGAAGGGACCCTGTCTTGTCCTGGTATTCATATTCTTGAGGAAATAATGGAAAAAAAGGTTTCTGGCTCAGCAGTGCTTTCTTGTTTCTGGTCATTTCAGACTTCCGTTTTCTTTGTTGCTTTTGCGTTGATTATTCAAGGCAACATCGCCGGTGTTGAACCTCGAAAGCTCTTCATCTGTAAGGGCAGTTGTTTATGTCCAGATGCTCACTGTTTTTTTCAAGAAGAGGATAAACTAACTGAACAGTAGTCTCAAATATCAAATATTTCTTAGAAGAGAGTCTTCCTCATCTCAGGAAATAACACCATTATCTATTCAGTTGTTGGAGTAAGACATCTAGGAACTTTTGACTTTTTTGTTTCTTTGACTCTTTATTGAAAATCCATTAGCAAATACCATTGATTGTGACTCCACGGTGTATCCCAAATGTAGCCACTTCTCCCTGGTTCACCTCTCACCTTGTTAGTTTTAGCCTGTTGTCTCTTATCTGATGACTTTGTGTTTTCCTAACTGGTCTGTTTCTCACTCTCCTACTTTTTACTCTTCATCTTCTCTGTAGCCAGCAGGACACACACACACGTGTGCGTGCACACACACACACACGTTTATAATTATTTATTTTGAGATAACTGTAGGTTGGCGTGCAGTTGTAAGAAATAATACAGAGAAACTATGTAGCCAGTTTCCTTCAATGGTAATATCTTGCATGATTATAATACAATATCACAACTAGGATATTGACATCAATACATCAAGAAATGGAACATCTTCATCACCATAAAGATCTTTTATAATCACACCTATTTCCCTCTCATCACTATCCTTACCTTAACCCCTAGCAATCACAAATCTGCTATCCATTTCCATAATTTTGTCTTTTCAAGGATGCTATGTGGGTAGAATCATATATGTAATATATGTAAGTAACATATGTAACATGTAAGTCTAGTACTTCTAGCATTATTATTATTATTTTTTAATATTTTTATTTATTTCTAGGAGAGAGACAGACAGCGTGAGCAGGGGAGGATCAGAGAGAGAGGGAGACACAGACTCTGAAATAGGCTCCAGGCTCTGAGCTGGCAGTCAGCACAGAGCCCGACGCGGGGCTCGAACCCACGAACCGTGAGATCATGACCTAAGTGAAAGTCGGATGCTCAACTGACTAAGCCACCCAGGTGCCCCCTTCTGTCATTGAAAGAGCAATGACAGTGGGAACATCCTTGAATTGTTCTTGATCTTAGAGGAAGAGCATTCAGCCTTTTGGCATCAAATATAATGTTTAGTAGTAGATTTTTGGCAAGTGTTCTTTATCAAGCTCAGGAAGTTTCTCTCCATTTTTATTATTCTGAGTGTTTTTATAATGAATGGGTGTTGAAATTTGTCACATGCCTTTCCTGTATTGATTGATAGAATTATGGTCTTTCTTCTGTAGCATGTTAATATATAGATTACATTGATTTTCAAATGTTGAACCAGCTTTGGGAAATAGTGTAGAATTATTTTAATATATTTGTGAATTCTGTTTGCTAATATTTGTCAAAGATTTTTGTATATATGTATATATTCATGAAGGATATAGTTCTATTGTTTTCTTTTTTTTGTACTTTGGTTTTAATATCAAGATAATATAGCTTCATAAAGTTAATTGTAAAGTCTTCCTTTCTCTTCTGTTTTGTGGAAGAGATTGTGTAGAATTGGTGTTTATTCTTTAAATATTGGGTAGAATTCTCCAGTAACACTGTCTGGGCCTGAAGATTTCTTTTTGGGGAAGTTTTAAAGTACAAGTTAAATTTCCTTAGTAGTTATAGGACTGTTCAAATGATATGTTTCATATTGTATAAGCTGATGTAGTTTGTGTTTTTTGAGGAGTTGCTCCATTTCCTCTAAGTTGTCAAATTAATGTGTACAAAGTTATTTCCTTATTATGCTTTTGATGTCTATAGAGTCTATATTCATATCTCCTATTTAATTCCTGATGTTAATAACTTCTGGTTCTCTCTTTTTATGCTGTCAGTCTTGCCTAGAGGTTTGTCAATTTTATTTATCCTTTCAAAGAACCAGCTCTCTCTCCCTTTTTTTAATGTTTCAAATTCTAGTTAGTTAACATATTGTGCAGTATTAGTTGTAGGAGTAGAATTTAGTGATTCATCACTTATATATAACATTCAGTGCTCATCACACAAGTACCCTCCTCAATACCCATCACTCATCTAGTGATGAGTACACGTACCCCCATATCCCTCCATCAACCCTCAGTTTGTTCTCTAAGAGTCTCTCATGGTTGGTTTCCTCTCTCTTTTTTTCCCCCCTCCCATGTGTTCATCTGCTTTGTTTCTTAAAATTTCACATATGTATGAAATCATATAGTATTTGTCTTTCTCTGACTTATTTTGCTTAGCATAATACACTCTTGCTCCATCCATGTCATTGCAAATGGCAAGATTTTGTTCTTGTTGATGGCTGAGTAATATTCCATTGAATATGATTATATATCTTCTTTACCCATTCATCATTCAATGGGCATTTGGGCTCTCTCCATAGTTTGGTTATTGTTCACAATGCTGCTATAAACATTGGGGTGCATGTACATCTTTAAATCTGTATTTTTATATCCTTTGGGTAAATGCCTAGTAGTACAATTGCTGGATCATAGGGTAATTCTATTTTTAACTTTCTGAGGAATCTCTATCCCATTGGGAGCTTAGGTTATTAATCTGAGACTTTTCCTCTTTTCTTTTCTTTTTTTTTTTTAATGTTTTATTTATTTCTAGGAGAGAAAGAGAGAGACAGCGTGAGCAGGGGAGGGTCTGTGAGAGAGGGAGTCACAGACTGAAACAGGCTCCAGGCTCTGAGCTGGCAGTCAGCACAGAGCCCGATGCAGGGCTCGAACCCACGAACCGCGAGATCATGACCTAAGCGAAAGTCAGACGCTTAACCGACTAAGCCACCCAGGCGCCCCACTTTTTCTCTTTTCTAATGTAGATACTTACATGATGTATTCTCTCAGGACTGCTTTAGCTGTGTTCTGAGACTCTTGATATATTGTGTTTTCATTTTCATTTACTTCAACACATCCTTTGATTTACCTTTAGATGTCCTCTTTGACCCACGGATTATTTAGAAATGCATTGTTTAGGTTGTTTTGTAAAGTTTGTTTGTTTATTTATTTTTTAAATGTTTGTTTATTTTTGAGAGACAGAGACAGAGCTTTAGTGACTGAGGAGCAGAGAGAGAGGGAGACACAGAATCTGAAGCAGGTTTCAGGCTCTGAGCTGTCAGCACAGAGCCTGATGATTTCACAAACAGTGAGATCATGACCTGAGCTAAAGTTGGATGCTTAACCTACTGAACCAATCAGGCACCCCTAAAGTTTGTTTGTTTGTTTATGTACTTGTTTGTTTGCTTATTTATTTACTTGTTTGTTTGCTGGCTTATTTTATTTATTTATTTATTTATTTATTTATTTAGAATCATGCTTACCTGCCTGAGCCATCCAGGCACCCCAAGAAATGTATTGTTTACTTTTTAAACATTTGGAGATTCTTCATTCTTTTATTGATGTCTAGTTTGATTTCATTGTGGCCAGAGAATATATCGGTATGATTTCAATTTTTAAAAATGTATTAAAAGTTTTTTTTATGGCCATGGATATGGTCTGTCTTGATAAGTTTCATGAGCACTTGGAAAGAACGTGTATTCTGCTACCATTGGGTGGAGTGTTCTGTAAATGTTGATTAGATCTCATTGGTTGATAGTGTTAGTTGAATGCTTTTATATCCTGGTAGATTTTCTGTGTGGTTGCTCTATCAGTTACTGAAAGAGAGGTGTTGAAGTCTCCCAATATAATTGTATTTATAACTGTATATATCACAGCATATAGTTGGGTCATATTTCTTTTTATCCTCTCTGCCAATCTCTTTTAATTTGGTGTATTTAGAAAATTGCACTTAATGTAATTATTGATATGTTAGGGTTTAAGTCTGCCATTTTATTTTCTTTGTTTTCTTTTTGTTCTGTCAAGTTTTTGTTTCTCTTTTTCCTGCTTTTCTGTGGATCAGTTGATTTTTTTTTTTATAATTCCATTTTATCTATAATTTTTTTAAAGTTTTACTTTTATTATTTATTTTGAGAGAGACAGAGACAGCGTGAGTAGGGGAGGGGCAGAGAGAGAGGGAGAGAGAAAAAAATCCCAAGTATGCTCTATGCCATCGGTGCAGAGTCTGACACGGAGCTTGAACTCAAGAAACCATGAGATCATAACTGAGTTGAAATCAAGAGTCAGATGCTTAACCTACTGAGCTACCCAGGCACCTCCTACTTAAGATTATTTATTAGGACCTCCCTCTTTTCAGTCTATCATTGCTTATCACTGTAGGAAAATGATCTTCTTTGTATAATGTGAGTTTTTCTCAAACTTCTAGATCTTATCTAGTAAGTAAGTTTCAAGTCCCTGAATGGGAAACTCAGTTTCTTACAGTAATCGGGGTTTTCTGCTTTAGATTCTGGAGACTGAAACGCACATGAGAGCAAGGACTTGTGACATAATCTCTCTGGTTAGACTTCAGAGTTATGAATTTTTTTACTTTTGAATCATAACCGGAGGCCTAGTCCTGGTCTAGAAGTGGCTTCTCAGCAAGTAGTGTCCTGACCAGAATTCCTTCTCTGAAAGCCTTTTGCCTAACCAAGTAATAGACCAAGCCTGACTTTCTCTGTCTGAGGTCCTCTAAGAGGTGCCTTCCTGGTGCTGGGAATGTCCATGCTCTTAAAAGCTGGTCCTTGGGGTGCAGTTAGAATTAAGGGTGACCAACTTATCTCAGCTTGCCTAGGCTTTTCCTACTCTGAGCCATGATAGCCTTGCGTCCTGTGAACTCCCCAGTTTTAGGACAACTGAAATGGTTGGTTACCTTAGAAGAATCTGAGAGCCATCTCAGCACCCTTCCTGGTTAGATCTTGGGAGGGCAGAAGTTGAGAGGGCATTGATATGGTGTGAGACCGTTGTTTGGCTGTCCAATTTCAATTTTTCAAAGCTTTGTACTTCTGAGGGCTTGCAGTGTATTGCTTGTATATTCTCCCTAAGTCAACAAACTAAGGAAAAATCTGGCATTTCCTAGGCCAGGATCTTTGTATCCTATAGGCTCCTACTCTAAATTCTCACTCTAGGTATTTTTTTCCCAGCAGGGATAGGTGGGGTGGAGGGGCTCCCATTGGTTTACCAGGAACAGTTTGAAAAAAGATTCTTTGATCTCAATTTGTTGGGCCCCTGTGTCTATGGGGAGACCGTGGAGCACTGTTTAGTTGTGGTTTGGATGCTGGGGTAGATAAAGAGCTAAACTGCCAGGTATCTAGAGTAGGTTGAAGTTCAATACTTGTTTGATGGCAGTGTGTCCCTGAGTGTCATCTGAAACTACTTTTTTCAAGATCACCTGGGGGCTAATTATGTACAGATTGTTAGGATCAACTCCATTGATTATGAATTAGCAGGTTTAGGGAGGGGACCAGGAAACTACATTTTTAGAAGCACCTCATATAATATTCATGGATCCTGATACTTGAGGACCACTCTTCTGTGTGTGGCTTTATGCTATTTAGGTGGTGTCCAGAGGACATCAGGGGAAATCTGCTCCTGATTTTACTCCTTGTTGGAAGGGGCTTTGAGAGGTTTCATTATATGTTTTTATTCTGCTAGTTGTGTGTCATTAAGGCTTGGGTGAAACTTCAAAGAGCAGTAGTAGCCGTCCTCCCAACACTTTACTGATGCTATTCGTTCTTCCTTTCACAGTGGAAAGAGGGAGAACTTCGGTGGAAAGTGATAAAATAATATCTTTATAGCAGTTTAACAGCTTTTGCTCTCAGCTTTATGGGCCTCCCTTAGGACTGACGGGAAAATTAAATGAGGGAAATGAGTCCAAATCACAGAGAAAAGAAGGCAGCAATTGCTGCCCTGTGTTCTGAAACTGGGCTCAATTCCCAGGAGATCCTTACGCTATTTTTTGGTTGAAGTCAGCATTTTTGTCCCCCTGTTAACTGCACCTGCTGCCATCAGATGTCTAGGATTTTAAAAATAATATCACACTAAGGAGAGATTGATTGCAGTATAAATCCAGATGACATCTTAGCTGGGAATTTGATTTTCTTTCTTACCTCAGGCAGAGCTGCATTTATGTAATAATCTTTTGCACTAGTACAGAGTGCTGTCGATCTGTCAATCAACTGGTATGTTTCAACTCCAGATGTGAGCTCACTTGGAAAATGTGATTCTGGGTTTTTTGTTTTGTTTTGTTTTGTTTTTTTTTTGATTCACCGTAACTGGGACTGACCCGGGTCTCTTTTGAAGGCTGTTTTAGTTGAGACCTTTCATGGTGGCAGTGGTGTATGGGTGGGAGTAACTGGATACAGGCTTCTTAATATTCAGGATTAAATTGAATCCCTAGATTGGTCTAACAATGGTACAAACCAAGGATGATAAAAATAATGATATAGAAGTATAAAAATTTTTTCTTGATTATAAATTACCTTTTTAAAATTTATTTATTTTGAGGGAGAGAGAGAGAGCACACATGGGAGGGGAAGAGAGCGAGGGAGAGAGAGAATCCCAAGCAGGCTCCACACTATCAGCAGAGCCCAATGCAGGGCTCAAATTCACGAACTGTGAGAGCATGGTATGAGCCAAAACCAAGAGTAGGAGCTTGACCAACTGAGCCAGCCAGGTGCCCCCATGATAAATTACCTTATAAATACATACACGAGGCCATTTTGTGCTGGCTTTTGTCCCCTACTTGCAGGGCACCAGCCCTCTTCAAATTCTTCTCTCACCCCATGTTTTTTTGAAGATTCAAATGGGGCATTTTACACACGTTCTCAAAAGTCTAGATGCCTCTGTGACAGTCACATTTATTTCCTCTTCCATTTCAGCCCCTCAGGCTCTGATTCCACATTTGCTGGTGCTGACTTCATTTAAATTGGATTTCCTCTGTTCTTCTAGACTGAGATGACCTCCTCCTTCTCCCAGATTCTCAGTAGTTTGCCTCTTTTCGTCTCCCTGTGTTCAAGGCACTGGCTAAAATTTCTCATAACGTGTCTGCATTTTTCTTTCTTTGGACAAAGTGGCTTGGGCAGTGACTGTGAGACTGGAGTGCTCCTAATATAGGGTGGTCCAAGGTCCTACATTATATGGTGAGTCAGGAACCACATTCTCAGTCAGGTGATATGAACGAACCCTTATACATAGCAATGGAAATGACAACATATGTAAAAATGTGTTCTGGGGGTATCATGGTCTGGTGGGGAGTTGATGGTTCTCAAGGTCACCCTTCCAGGAGCGCATGGTAGATAGATACATGTGCATTGTCGTAAGTAGTCTGCGCAGTTAGGATGATTTCACAGACATTTGCTTTAATTAACTTTGGTAAGAACCTCAGTGATAACCTTCTCATATAAAATAATTCCACAATCACTATTTAGGTATCATGATATATTGTTGCTTAAAGTAGTGTCCCGTTTGCAACAACATGGATGGAGATGTCTTTCTCAGTCAGAGAAAGACAAATACCATATGTCACTCATATGTGGAATTTAAGAAACAGAACAAAGGGGGGAAAACAGACAAAAGAAACCAGAGCCTTAACTATAGAGAACAAACAGATGGTTATCAGATGGAAGGTGGGTAGGAGATGGCTTAAATAAGTGAAAGGGATTAAGACTACACTTATCATCATGATGAGCACCAAGTAATATATAGAATTGTTGAATCATTATATTGTATATCTGAAACTAATATAACATTGTATGTTAACTGCATTGGAATTAAAAATTTTAAAATAATGTGTATTTTCTAAAAAGAAAATCCATATTTGTCATTGGTATCAAGTATATGTTATGTATTTTAATTAATATATTTATTATCATTATGTGTTATGTATTTTAATATTTAATGTATAATTAAAGTAAGCGGCACCTGGGTTGCTCAGTCAGTTAAGTGTTCGACTTCGGCTCAGGTCATGATCTCACGGTTCATGGGTTTAAGCCCCACATCCGGCTCTGTGCTGATAGCCAGCTCAGGGTCTGGAGCCTGTTTCAGATTCTGTATCTCCCTCTCTCTCTGACCCTCCCCTGCGCATGCTGTCTCTCTCTCTCTCAGAAATAAATAAAACATTTAAAGAAAATAAAGTAAAATAACTATGTTTATTATTGATTTATAATAATTTGTTTATTACATAAAGAAAGTACTTGATACATTATTATTTTATTTTCATTTTTACTTTTTAAAACAATTTATTGTCACATTAGCTAACATACAGAGTATACAATATAGTCTTGGTTTTGGGAGCAGATTCCTGTCCTTCATCACTTATATACAACACCCAGAGCTCATCTCAACAGGTGCCCTCCTCAGTGCCCATCTCCCATTTTCTCCACCGCCCCCCCAACCTCCCACCCCCATTAGCCCTGTTTGTTCTCTGTATTTAAGAGTCTCTTACGGTTTGCCTTCCACTCTGTTTGTAACATTTTTCCTTCCCTCTGCCTATGGTCTTCTGTTATGTTTCTCAAACTCCACATATGAGTGAAAACATATTAATGTCTTTTTCTGACTGGGTTATTTCACTTAGCATAATACCCTCCAGTTCCATCCATGTTGTTGCAAATGGCAAGATTTCATTATTTTTCATCGCTGGGTAGTATTCCCGTGTGTGTGTGTGTGTGTGTGTGTGTGTGTGTGTGTGTGTGTGTGTGTACACCACAGATTTTTTTATCCATTCATCAGTTAATGGACATTTGGGCTCTTTCCATACTTTGGCTATTATTGATAGTGCTGCTGTAAACATTGGGGTACATGTGCCCCTATGAATCAGCACTTTCGTATCCTTTGGATAAATTCCTAGTAGTGTTATTGCTGGGTCATAGGGTAATTCTATTTTTAATTTTTTGAGGAATCTTCACACTGTTTTCCAGAGGGGCTGGACCAGTTTGCATTCTTACCAACAGTGCAAGAGGGCTCCCCTTTCTCTGCATCCTCACTAACATCTGTTGTTTCCTGAGTTGTTAATTTTAGCCACTCTGACTGGTGTGAGGTGGTATCTCAGTGTGGTTTTGATTTGTTATTTCCTTGATGATAAGCGATATTGAGCATCTGTTCATGTGTCTGTTGTCCATGTGGATGTCTTCTTTGGAAAAGTGTCTATTCATGTCTTCTGCCCATTTCTTAACTGGATTATTTGTTTTTTGGGGTTTGAGTTTGGTAAGTTCTTTAGACATTTTGGATACTAACCCTTAATCTGTTATGTCATTTGCAAATATCTTCTGCCATTCCATTGATTGCCTTTTAGTTTTGTTGATTGTTTCCTTTGCTGTGCAGAAACTTTATCTTGATGAGGTCCCAAAAATTCATTTTTGCTTTTATTTCCCTTGCCTTTGGAGACATGTCAAGTAAGAAGTTGCTGTGGCCAAGGTCAAAGAAGTTGTTGCCTGTTTTCTCCTCAAGGATTTTGATGGTTTCCTGTCTCACATTTAGGTCTTTCATTAATTTTGAATTTATTTTTATAAATGGTATAAGAAGGTGGTCCGGTTTCATTTTTCTGCATGTTGCTGTCCAGTTCTAGCACCATTTGCTAAAGAGCCTGTCTTTTTTCCGTTGGATACTCTTTCCTGCTTTGTTGAAGATTAGCTGACCATACATTTGTGGGTCCATTTTTGGGTTCTCTATTATATTCCATTGTCTATGTGTCTGTTTTTGCGCCAATACCGTACTGTCTTGATAATTCCAGATTTGTAATACAGGCTAAAATTTGGGATTTTGAGGCTTCCAGATTTGTTTCTCTTTCAAATTACTTTGGCTGTTCAGGGTCTTTCATGGTTCCATACAAATTTTAGGATTGTTCTAGCTCTAAGAAGAATGCTGGTGCTATTTTGTTTGGGGTTGCATTGAATGTGTAGATTGCTTTGGATAGTATCAACATTTTAACAGTTTTTGTTCTTCCAATCCATGAGCATGGAATGTTTTTCCATTTCTTCAATTTCTTTCTTAAGCTTTCTATAGTTTTCAGCATATAGATCTTTCACCTCTTTGGTTAGGTTTATTCCTAAGTATTTTATGGTTCTTGGTACAGTTATAACTGGCATCAATTCCTTGATATCTCTTTCTGTTGCTTCATTATTGGTGTATAGAAATCTAGCCGATTTCTGTACATTAATTTTATATCCTGTGACTTTGCTAAATTCATGTATCAGTTCTAGCAGTTTTTTGGTGGAGTCCTTTGGGTTTTCCATGTAGAGTATCATGTTATCTGTGAAAAGCGAAAGTTTGACTTCTTCTTTGCCATTGTGGATACCTTTTATTTCATTTTATTGTCAGATTGCTGAGGCTAGGACTTCTAACACTGTGTTAAACAACAGTGGTCAGAGTGGACATCCCTGTCATGTTCCTGATCTCAGGGGGAAAGCTCTCAGTTTTTCCCTATTGAGGATATTAGCTGTGGACCTTTCATATATGGCTTTTATGATGTTATGTTCCTTTTATCTCAACTTTCTTGAGGGTATTTTTAAAAATATTTTTTATTTATTTCTGAGAGAGAGAGCAAGAGACCACGTGAGCCAGGGAGGGTCAGAGAGAGAGGGAGACACAGAATCTGAAACAGGATCTAGGCTCTCAGCTGGCTGTCAGCACAGAGCCTGATGCGAGGCTTGAACCCATGAACTGTGAGATCCTGACCTGAGCCAAAGCTGGGCACTTAACCAACTGAGCCACCCAGGCGCCATGATGGTTTTTATTAAGAAAGGATGCTGTGTTTTGTCAAATGCTTTTTCTGCATATATTGATAGGATCATGTGGTTCTTATCCTTTCTTCTATTAATGTGATGTATCACGCTGATTGGATTTGAGAATATTGAACCAGCCCTACAGCCCAGGAATGAATCCCACTTGATCATGGTGAACAATTATTTTAATATACTATTGATTTCGATTTGCTAGTATCTTGTTGAGAATTTTTGCATCCATGTTCCTTAAGGATATTGGCCTATAATTTTCCTTTTTAGTGGGATCTTTGTCTGGTTTGGGAATCAAGGTAATGCTGGCTTCATAGAATGAGTCCGGAAGCTTTCCTTCTGTATCTATTTTTTGGAACAGCTTGAGAAGAATGGGTATTAAGACTGCTTTAAATGCCTAGTAGACGTCCCCTGGAAAGCCATCTGGCCCAATAAATAGGTGGGAGATTTTTGATAGCTGATTCAATTTCTTCTCTGGTTATGGGTCTGTTCAAATTTTCTATTTCTTCCCTTTTGAATTTTGGTAGTGTGTGGGTGTCTAAGAATTTGTCCATTTCTTCCGGATTGTCCAGTTTGTTGCCATATGATTTTTCATAGTATTCTCTAATACTTGTTTGTATTTCTGTGGTGTTGGTTGTGATCTCTCCTCTTTCATTCAAAATTTTATCTATTTGGGTCCTCTGTCTTTTCTTTTTGAAAAGTCTGGCTAGAGGTTTATTAATTCTGTTTATTCTTTTAAAAAATCAGCTCTTAATTCATTGATCTGTTCTACTTTTTAAAAAAATTCTGTATTATTTATTTCTGCTCTAATCTTTATTATTTCTTTTCTTCTGCTGGCTTTGGGCTTTCTTTGCTTCTCTGTTTATAGTTCCTTTAGGCATGAGGTTGGATTCTGTATTTGGGATCTTTCTTGCTTCTTGAGATAGGCCTGGATTGAAATATATTTTCCTCTAGGACTGCCTTTGCTCCGTCCCAAAGGGTTTTGACTGTCATGTTTTCATTTTCATTTGCTTCCATATATTTTTATTTCTTTAATTTCCTGGTTGACCCTTTCGTTGTTTAGTGGGATGTTACTTAACCTCCACATATTTGGAGGCTTTCCAATTTTTTTCTTGGGATTGATTTCAAGTTTCATAGCATTGTGATCTGAAAATATGCGTGGTATGATCTCAGTCCTTTTATATTTGTTGAGGGCTGTTTTGTGACCTAGTATGTGAGCTGTTTTGGATAATGTTCCATGTGTACTCAAGTTGAACGTATATTTTGCTGCTTTTGGATGAAAAGATTTGAATATATTTGTTAAGTCCATCTGGTTCAGTATATCATTCAAGACCATTGTTTCCTTATTGATTTTCTGCCTAGATGATCTGTTTGTTGCTATAAGTGGAGTATTAAAGTCACCTATAATTACAGTATTATTATCAATAAGTTTGCCTATGTTTGTGATTAATTGATTTATATATTTGGGTGTTTCATGTTGGGGGCATAAATATTTATAAGTGTTACCTTTTCTTGATGGATAGGCCCCTTAATTATGACATAATGCCCTTCTTCATCTCTTATTAGAGTCTTTGGTTTAAAATCTAGTTTGTCTGATATAAGTGTGGCTACTCCAGTTTTATTTTGACCTCCAGTATCATGATAGATGGTTCTCCATCCCCTCACTTTCAGTCTGCAGTTGTCCTTAGGTCTAAAATGAGTCTCTTGTAGTTAGCATATAGATGAATCTTGGTTTTTTATCCATTCTAATATCCTATGTCTTTTGATTGGGGCATTTAGTCCATTTACATTCAGAGTGATTATTGAAAAATATGGACTTAATGTCATTGTGTTATCTGTAGGTTTCATGCTCGTGATGATGTCTCTGGTCCTTTGTGGTCTTTGCTGCTTTCCACTCACAGAGTCCATCTTAGGATATCCTGCAGGGCTGGTTTGGTGGTCATGAACTCCTTTTTTAGTTTTTATTTGTCTGGGAAACCTGTTATCTATCCTTCTATCCTGAATGATAGACAGCCTTGCTGGATAAAGGATTCTTGGCTGCATATTTTTCCTATTTAGCACATTGAAGATTTCCTGCCATTCCCTTCTGGCCTACCCAGTTTCAGTGGACAGGTCTGCTACTACCCTTATGTGTCTACCCTTGTAGATTAAGGCCCATTTGTCCCTACCTGATTCCAGAATTCTCTCTTTATCTTTGTATTTTGCCAGTGTCACTATGATATGTTGTGCTGTTGACCTGTTTTTGTTGATTTTGAAGGGAGTTCTCTGTGTCTTCTGGACTTGGATGTCTGCTTCCTTCCCAAGATTAGGGAAATTCTCAGTTACAATTTGTTCAAGTAAACCTTTCTCTCAAATAGCCCCTTTCCCTTTCTTCTTCTTATGGAACTCCTATGATATAGATATTATTACTTTTCATTGAATCACTTAGGTCTCTAATTCTCCCCTAGTGATCTAGTAATTTCCTATTTCTCTTCCTCTTCCATCTTTGCTGTCACTGCATCTAGTTTATTTGCATCTCATTTATAGCATTTCTTAATTCATTGTGACATTTCTTAGGTCCTTGAGTTCTGCAACAATAGATTCTATGCTGTCTTCTATGCTTTTTCAAGCCCAGTTATTAGTCTTATGACTATTATTCTAGATTCATGTTCAGATATATTGTTTATATCTGTTTTGAGCAATTCTCTGTCTGTCATTTCTTTCTGGAATTTCTTTTGAGGAGAATTCTTCTGTTTCATCATTTTGGCTAGTTTTCTGTCTTTTCCATGTTTTAACAGCTTATTATGTGTCCTGCACCTGTCAGTACTACGACAGTAAAAAGGAGTACACTGTCTAGGGTCTGACACTTCAGGAAGTGTTTGTGGAGTGTGTTGCGTGCACTCTCTTGTTGCGTCACTGGTTCCTTTATCTCCTTACTAGTGGTGGTTTGGACCTTCCACCAGGTGTGCTTTGATTTGTTTGTTGAAGGAGCCTTGGAAAAAATGGAAAAGGGGGAGTGTGGAAAAAACCTTAGGCCGTACAAAGAGAGAAATGACAGAGGCAGAAAAAGACCAGGCAGAAAATCAAATAAACTATAAGTCCTAATCTTGAGAGAGAGAGGAAAGTAAAGAAGAGGGAGATACAGAAAAGGTATAAAAAGAATGGAGTAAAAATGCCTGATTAAAAAAAATAACCATAACAGAGAAAGAAAGAATGAAATAGAAGAAGAAGAGGAGGAGGAGGAAGAAGAAGATACATGTATAATAAGAATTGACAAACTCAAACAGGAAATGCAAAACCACAGGACAGCCGTTTGTTGATGCCTTGGAACCAGTGACTGTGCTGGTCTGGGGGAGAGGCTGTCTGGTCTGGTCAGTGTCAGTTTCACTCAGGTACATAAGCAGTTGCCAGGCACGGAGGGGCGTGGTTTGGTGTAGGTGGTCTTGCTTCCCCTGGGGGCCACTGTCGTGTTCCCTGAAGCCCCACCGTGTTGCTGATGGGGAGAAAAATGGTGACACCCCAGTCTTTCCTTCCCGGACTGGGTGTCTCGAACCATGCTGTTCGAGCAGCCCTCACAGAGTAGCTCAGCAGGCTGGCTTGTGCTGCTCCACCGTCTCCCATGCCTTTCAGGCACGAGGCTGGATTCAAAACCCAATGTCTTAAAGGATCCCACTCCCTGTGGACCTGGTTCTGGGGCAGTGCCACAGCACCCAGTCAACAAAGGGCCTCTGGCTAGCGCTGCAGAGTCTTTTGCCCTCGGGGAAGCAATGTACCCTCTTTCTACAGCCCTTGAGGAAGGGGACTGCTCTCCCAGTGCCTCCTGCCCAGGGCTGGCTCCCCTCCCTGCCAGGCGCACACATGTGGCTCCAGTCTGGAGAAAGTCAAGCAACCCAGAAAATTACGGTCTTCACTCCGAAGGCTGTTTGCAAGGTAGTAACTGGCTCACTGTGTTTTTGTTCCCCTGCCCATGGTCCAGAATGGTTTTTCTCTTGCCCAAATACAATCCCACACTTCTATAGCCTCTCTTTTTCTTCTTTTTGTCTCTCTGTGCCTATCCTGCCCATTTTCTCTCTCCCAGTTCATAATTATGCACCTTTGTTCTTCTAAGCTGTCTCTGTACACCCGTGGAGATGTTTCTGTCACTCTGTAGCCTGGATTCCCAGAGTGCCAGGTGTTCTGACTTCAACACTGCTGTGTTTAAGGGACAAGGGAAATTCTGGTTCCCCTACTTCTCTGCCATCTTGACTCTTCTCCCCTTTTTCTGAGAGAGAGAGAGAAAGAGAGAGAGAGCGCACACAAGCGGGGGAGATTCAGAGACTTGGAATCCGAAGCAAGCTCCAGGGTCCGAGCTGTCAGCACAGAGCCAGACATGGGGCTCGAGCCCACAAGCCATGAGATCATGACTTAAGCCAAAGTTGGACGCTTAACAGACTGAGTCACCCAGGTGTCCTGACTTGATACATTATTTACAACATCTGAGCTTAAGCCAAATCATACTTATCTAAAACCTACCGAGGTTGTAAACAGTCCACTTTCTCCACTGTACCTGGAGACTGTTTGATTGTGTGGACCTACTTGGGTTACTGCAGATGGAAACACATCCTCTGCAAGAGCTGGTTCTGCCCAAGGAGTTCATCCTGAATCTACCAGGTTCAGCATAGCAGCTCATTTAAGCAGTTGTTTGACGTCTCATGAGGGCTGCCTCTTATGTGCCTTAAGTGTAGGGTCTTGTTGACAGTAAGAATTGTTTTGTGTGTTTATTCATTTAGTTTTTTTGCTTGATTATTTCTTTTTATTGTTTTGCTTATTAGCTGTTTATTCTGTACTTACTTGATAATATGCTGGTTATTGATGGGCCAGGATAATTGCATCCTTTTGCAAACCTAAAAAGAAGAAGAACAAAGGTAAACATATACCCCAAAATCTAGATGACAAGGATTGAATATGCCTGGGTGTGCACAGTGTGAAAAATCCCACTCTCTCTGTGTCTTTATACATTTTATTAAAAGAAGTGCTTTGGGGTGCCTGGCTGGCTCTGTCAGTAGAGCATGCAACTCTTGATAATGGGGTTGTGAGTTCAAGGCCCATGTTGAGCATGAAGCTTACTTAATGTTTATTATTATTATTATTTTATTTTTGAGAGAGAAAAACAGAGTGCACGCAGAGGAGGAGCCGAGAGACAGGGATACACAAAATCTGAAGCAGGTTCCAGCCTCTGAGCTGTCAGCACAGAGCCCAAAGCAGGGCTCAAACTCACGAGCCGCAAGATCATGACCTGAGCTGAAGTTAAACGCTTAACCGACTGAGCCACCCGGGCACCCTGAAGCTTACTTTTAAAAAAACAAAAAAACAGAGGCACCTGGGTAGCTCGGTTGGTTAAATGTCTGATTCTTGATTTCGGCTCAGGTCATGATCTTGTGATTGGGAGTTTGAGCCCCGCACTGGGGGCTTGGGATTCTCCCTCTCTCTTCCCTTGCCCAGCTCTCTCACTCTCTCTCTCACTCTCTCTCTCTCTCAAAATAAATAAACTTAAAAAATAATAAATAAACTCAAAAAACAAAACAAAACAAGAAGTGCCTGGTGAGGGGTTCCTTCAGAGGAAAAGAGAGGAGTGTTGCTAACAGTGCCAGAGACAGTGCGATGTTCTCCAGCGGCCAGTCCTGCACTTTCTATAACAAGAGAATCCCTGATTTTTGATGGGCACTTTGCTGCCCAGAGTAAAGATAGGCTCCATGGCTACCTGTGTGGTCATGCTTACCAATGCCAAGTGTCACATGGTGGCTTCCTGGAATTTTACTTAAAGATGGTTGACACATGCCGATGGGAGAATTAAGTGAGGGAAATGTGTCCAAGTCCCGTAGAAAAGAAGACAGTGGTTGCCACCTTTTCTCAGCTTCTTCATCTCCTGCCCTGCTGCCTGAGATACAGATGTGTTTGGTGGCGCTTTAGTTGCCCCTTTGGGCTACGAGGATGGGGGCCCTGTGTCTGGGATGGTGGGATAGTGAGCTAGAAAGACGTTGAGAATTTTGTGAGGCAGAGCCCCTATAACCTGTCCTGGATTTTCATGAGACAGAAAGACATCTTTGTCGTGCTAAAGCTATTATTTCATATTTGGCCAAATCTAATCTTAAGTGATACAATGATGCTACCCTTTAGGAAGGGAAATTTCATAACCTCGTTCCTGGAAACTTATTATAGGCCTTAATCATCCTGAAGGAGAAAACATTCCTTATTGCTTTTAAAAGAGTATCTTAGGTGCAGCCTATTCCTGTTTTCTCTCGTTCAGGTCTCCGAAAATGGAGAATAGTTGGTGGACGCCTTACAATACATTTTTGTATTATAAGATTTTGTTTTGCCTTGATTTTATAGCTTTTTGTCAATCAGTGAATTTAGAACTCGAAGTAATTATCATTTTGCTTTAGGAAAAAACTTCTTAATAAATTCTTTTATTAGTAAGAGAATCAACTGTACTAGGCTGGGGGTTCTAATTAAGCCTGGGGTTTGTTATTAGTGGGTTACAGCAAGCTTGCTGTTAATGAAAGGAATACGCAGTTTGCTGAACTGTGATGGGAGAGGGCACAGAGAGAATGTACTGTACACTGAAATATCTGGGGAGAGAGTTGGTAGGAAAGGACTTTCCCTGTGTGCGTGAGAGTGAGAGAAAGGAGAGAAAGAATATCTTCAAAGCAGAACACTTCCTGTGTTTAATTGCTGCCCTGTGAATGGCTTCCCGGTCAGCGGCAGGGCTCATGCCAGGGAGGCAGCCATGTTGGATCCCTCTGGTGTGAAATTGGGGCCCGTGTCTGAGATACCAGACAGATTTCTGTGCCAGCTGCCTTTATACTCTGACTCATTCAAGAGAATGCATTCCCTGCAAAAGGCACTAAAAGCATCCTTTAAAGGAAATGTAATCACGTTCATATTAAGACTTCCCTCGTCTATGTGCCAGGTACCTTCAGACACACACTGACTCACCTTCCCCCCCCCGCCCGCAACAATAGCTTTATTGAGATATAATTCACTTCCTGTACAATTTTACCTGTTTAGAGTATACAGTTTGATGGTTTTTAGCATATTCACAGTTATATACCCATCATCACAATCAATTTTAGAACATTTAAAATAATATTTATTTTTGAGACAGAGAATGCATGAGCAGGGAAGGGGCAGAGAGAAAGGAGGACAGAGGATGTGAAGCAGGCTCCGCACTGTCAGTGCAGAGCTTGATGGGGTGGCTCGAACTCAGGAACCCTGAGGTCATGACCTGAGCCAAAGTTGGACGCTTAACCGAGTGAGCCACCCAGGCACCCTAGAACATTTTTATCACTCCAAAATGAAACCCTATATTCCTTGATCCTTATTCCCCTCTATTCCCTTTTCCCTTCAGCCCTAGACAACCCCTAAGCTACTTTTGTCTCTAAGAACTTGCCTCTTCTGGCCATATCAATGCAATGTCATACAAATATCGTACCAATGGAGTCATCCAATATGTGCTCTTTCGTTACTGGCTGCTTCTCTCAGCATATGTTTTCAAGGTTCCTCCATGTGGTAGCATGTACCACAACTTCATTTCCTTTGTGGCAGAATAATACTGCATTGTATGGATGTAGCACATTTTCTTTGTTCATCAGCTGATGAACACTTGGGTTGTTTACACTTTTCGGCTGTTATGAGCAGTGCTGCTGTGGACGTTTGTGTATAAGTTCTTGCGTAGGCCTATGTTTTCATTCCTCTTGGGTATATCCCTGCAGTGGAATTGCTGGGTGTGGTAGGCAGCAGAATGTTCCCTACTTAGAGAGAAGAGATAGGGGTAGAAGAATGGGCTAGCTTTGTCCTTGTGGAGGGTATTTAAAGTCTTCACACCGGAGGGGCGCCTGGGTGGCTTAGTCGGTTAAGCGTCCGACTTTCACTTAGGTCATGATCTCGGGGTTCGTGGGTTCGAGACCCGCGTCGGGCTCTGTGCTGACTGCCAGCTCAGAGCCTGGAGCCTGCTTCAGATTCTGTGTCTCCCTCTCTCTCTGACCCTCCCCTGCTCACGCTGTCTCTCTCTCTCTCTCCTAGAAATAAATAAAAACATTAAAAAAAATTAAAAAAAAATAAGTAAAGTCTTCACACCGGAGCTGTGGAGGCAGGTTGCCAAGTTTTCAGTGGTGGTTGGGGACAGTGCTAATAAAGTGAAAACAAATACGTTTTATAACAGGGAAAGTGTCAAAATGAATTCCATCATAGAGATTTGGCTTATGGAGCTATTCTCATTTTCATTTTTGATCAGAGTCTATCAAACAACATAAGCTCTTTTTTTTAATGTTTATTTGTTTTTGAGAGAGAGAGTGAGAAAGAGACAGAGCACAGGTGGAGGAGGGGCAGAGAGAGAGGGAGACACAGAATCTGAAACAGGCTTCAGGTTCCGAGCTGTCAGCACAGAGCCTGATGTGGGGCTCTCACAAACCACGGGATCATGGCCCAAGCCGAAGTTGGACACTTAACTGACTGAGCCTCCCAGGCGCCCCACGTCTTTGTTCTTTGTTCTTTGCCATGTGTTGTGTCTTGCTGAGCAGATGGTGAGGTGCAGGGATGGCATCCTAGGCTTTGCAATCTCCTAGTTAGCCTGGGGCTAACTTCCAGTTCCGCTATGTCATAGTTCCATAAACTTGGGCAAATCACTTAATCTCTCAGTGCCTCAGTTTCCTCATCTGTGAAATGGGACTAAACAGAACCTATCTCATGGAGTTCTTGTAAAGTTCCTGTGTACATGTAAAGCCCGAGCAGTTAGTAAGTATCACTGGATGCTGGCGGGGAGTACCATTCTTTCCAGTGTCAGGACATCTGCGTACATTCCGGTTACTCCAGGCTGGACATGCAGACCCACACACAGCTGGGGGAGGCAGTTTTGCTGTATCCTCATCTGGGCCGAAGAGCCGCTGCCCTCAGGTTTGCACATGGTGGCAGTAGATTGTTTTGCCTGTGGGGTGTGCCTATGTGTTTTTAAGCTCGTTATTGATTCTCCTGGTTCTTTATAACAAGGGGAGGCCTTTTCATGTTATTGAAGCAGAGGAAAATCACACTTTTCTGATTACATGTTCTGTGCCCTGAATTAGTTGCAAGAAGCCATCCATGTCTGGCACCTTCGATCTCTCCTGCTCTCTCAGCTGATGCTAAGTCTGTGACTCTTCAGGATTCCTGTTGGCTGCCCTTCTGGCTGTCAAGGGGCCTGGCCAGCTCCAGGCTTGCACTCACCCCCAGAGAACCTGCAAAGCACCCTACGTAGCCCTGGCCTCAGGCAAAGCCAGGAGGTGGAGGTGCCTGTGCCCCATGAGCCCTTCTGTTCAGTGGTTTTTCCTCTTGTTTGGTTCTCCTTCCCAGACAAGGTGTCTGTCAGCGTGGTGCATGTCAGGCGGGACAGGAGGCACGGGCCTTTTCTCCTATCTTCTCCGCATAATTAAGGAAGTTCTAGGGGCGCCTGGCTTAGTCAGTTAAGCGTCCGACTTACGCTTAGGTCATGATCTCGCGGTTCGTGGGTTCGAGCCCCGCGTCGGGCTCTGTGCTGACTGCCAGCTCAGAGCCTGGAGCCTGTTTCAGAGTCTGTTGACTCCCTCTCTCTCTGACCCTACCCTGCTGACGCTGTCTCTCTCTCTCTCTCCCTCGTAGAAATAAATAAAACATTAAAAAAATTTAAAAAAAAAAAAAAAAAAGGAAGTTCTAGTGCTCTCCGCCTGCTGTCACTGCTGGAAAGCAATCAAAACATTCTCCTGCCCCTACCCCAGGTTTTAAAGGCCAAAAAACAACTTCAGAAATATTTGTGGTTAACAACAGAATTTTGGAAATGGAAATAGAAAAACTAACCCTTAAGGATGACATTTTCAGCATCATACCAGCTTGGTTCGAAGAAATAGAGGTGTGGTGTGTGTGTGTGTGTGTATGTGTGTGTGTGTGTGGGAGGGAGGGGAGAGAGGGAGGCAGAGGGAGAGGGAGAGCACAAACGTTTTCCCTTTCATTCCTTTAGTGTTTTGCTTTTTTTTTTTTTTTTTTTTTTGAGAGAGAGAGCAAGAGAGAGTGAGCCAGCAGGGGAGGGGCTGAGGGAAAGAGAGAGAGAATCTTTCGCAGGTTCCACGCTCAGCGTGGAGACCAGTGTGGGGCTCCATCCCACGACTCTGGGATCATGACCTGAGCTGAAATCAAGAGTCGGATGCTCAACCGATTAAGCCACCCAGGCACCCCTCACTTCTTTAGTTTAAAAACAAATTAAGTTGCGCACATGTGTTACATGATCCCCCCAACTGCAGTTTACTGGAGGAAAGTGAATGCTGACAGCTTGGCATGGACCTTTCCACATATTTCTCTGTGTTCCTATAGAGATGTGTCACAATTTATCCCAATGACAGACATTCGGGTTGTTTTCAGTTTGGGGGTCACTGTCAATAATCCTTCAACAAACACATTTGAGCATACAGCCTTGTATATTGACTCTTATTTGGAGGATAGTTTCACAGTAATAGGACTGTTCAGGGTACATGCAGTTAACGATAGTGCAGGTTCTTTCCAGCTATCGATAGCAATTTGCCCACCCAAACCACATAAAGATGTTTACATCTCTCTTCCCTTTAATACTGGGCATTATAAATTTTATATTATTTTTGCCAACCAATGGTTCAAAAAGGTTTTCTCCTTTTTATTTTAATTCGCATTTTTTCCATGCCCTTAGGATACACCGGGTCAATGGTCAGGACTCTTTCTTGGAAGCCCACCCTGATGGCATCTTGAGGCCTTTGAAGCCCTACCGGCTTCCGTTTTCTCTAGGCAGGAGCTGAAGAAGCAGCCTCAGTGATCACAGTGGATTTTAATCACAGAAGCTGTCGTGTGCTGTATGAATTTAAAACTATCAACAAGAGGGATTTCACGTAAATGCCATTGGAGAGGTTACAGGAACGAGGAGGAAAGAACAGATTATGTGTGCGAACAGATATTGTGGGTGTTTTGGCTCCACCCCAGCTCTCTGCAGTGGTCACCCTGTGGGGGTGCTGCCCTGCCCTGCCCTGCTCTCTGCTGAACACGCAGGAGCCTTTGCGGGAGGGGAGGGCCTCCCTGTGGCTAGCATGTTGGATGTAGTGAGAGGAGCATTTGGAGTGTTAAGGACTCCTACAGTGGGCAGCTTCCAAGCTTTTCTCACACTTTTCTGCTAAAACCAGGCCCATCTTCCTGCTTGTCCCCCTTTCATGAGATTTTTCTTTATTATTATTATTATTATTATTATTATTTTAATGTTTATTTTTGTGAGAGAGAGAGAGAGAGAATGAGAATGAGTGGGGGAGGGCCAGAGAGAGATGGAGACACAGAATCCGAGGTAGGCCCCAGGTTCTGAGCTGCCAGCACAGAGCCGGACGCGGGGCTCGAACTCACAAACTGTGAGATCATGACCTGAGCTGAAGGATGCTCAACTGACTGAGCCACCCAGGTGCCCCTCCTGAGGTTTTCCTAGTTCTTAACTATCCGCAGGTCCCACGAGTGCTCAAGCTATGCAGACCTCTCAGTCTTTCTCCAGAAGTGTACGCCCCTCAGTGTCCTTTGCTGAATAGTGAGTGGACTTTCCGTCTCTGTTTACAGCCAGCACTCTTACGGGCCTCATCTCCTGCTCTGCTCTGCTTGCTCAGATTGGTGTTTCTGAGAGCAGCTGGTACTGCAGTCAGGCAACTGGTTTGGGGTGGATCGTAGCTTTCCTCTGAGGCATAAGGTTTCCTTCTTGTTCCATCTCCTGCCACTCTGTCCTCTTTCTCTCCAGCAGGCTGTGAAGTAGGCACCTCAGTGCCATGCAGACTAACACTCTCCCCCCACAGACGCAGTGAACGTGACCTGGGAGACAGAGCACTGATGTAGGAGGGGCTGCCCGACTCAGGGAGATCAGTTACCGAGCTTTGGGCAGGCTACAGCAGTGTTCAAGCCCAGACCAGCTGGACGGCCTTCCAGACCTGTTACAGTAGTCTCCTCTGAAAAGTACGTGCCCTGCATATGATGCCGCATCCATGAAGCACGGGCACCGGGCTCGAGGACTCCTCATCCTGCGTCTTCATATGATGTCTCTCCCAGTGATTGGCAAAAATCAGTGAGAAGTGATCGCACTTGCTGTGGGAAGGAATTTAGGAAGGAAAGGTCCTATGTGCGTTGCTGGTAGAAAAGAGAAATCAGTATCGCAGAAAGAAAAATAACCTGCAAATAAGCACATATGTACAACAATATTTATCACAATATTGTTTCAAATGGCAAAACCCATAAGCCAAGTGAATGGCCGTTTGGAAGACAAAGGCTGAATAAAAGATAATATATTCATCCCATGGAACCAGGGGATTTTCCCACTGTGTATTGCATATATGGAAAATAATTTTTTAAATATTTATTTATTAAAAATTTTTTAATGTTTATTTTATTTTTGAGAGAGAGACAGACAGAGTGTGAGTGGGGGAGGGGCAGAGAGAGTAGGAGACACAGAATCTGAAGCAGGCTCCAGGCTCTGAGCTGTCAGCACATAGCCCGACACGGGGCTCGAACTCACAGATGTGAGATCATGACCTGAGCCGAAGCCAGACACTTAACCTACTGAGCCACTCAGGGGCAGAGAGAGTAGGAGACACAGAATCTGAAGCAGGCTCCAGGCTCTGAGCTGTCAGCACATAGCCCGACACGGGGCTCGAACTCACAGATGTGAGATCATGACCTGAGCCGAAGCCAGACACTTAACCTACTGAGCCACTCAGGGGCCCCATTAATGTTTATTTTTGAGAGAGAGAGAGAAACAGAGTATGAGTGGGGGAGGGGCAGAGAGAGAGGGAGACAGAATCTGAAGCAGCCTCCAGGCTGAGCGTCAGCACAGAGCCCGTCGTGGGGCTCGAACCCACCTACTGTGAGTTCATGACCTGAGCTGAAGTCAGAGGCTTAACTGACTTAGTCACTCAGACACCCCATATTATATATAAATAAAAGATATATTCACAAAAGAAATAATGACAAAGCACCATATATGTCTATAAGTACAGTGTGTCTTTTTATATATGATTCAGTAATAAAAATGGAGAATGGTGTCTACACAGTGATTACTTACGACGGTGTTTTCTATGGTTTGTATATGCATCTACCCTTTGATCCAGCAATTCCACCTCACTCAATTCCGAAGTCGGACTGGCAAAAATATGCAAAGATAAATCCAAGGAGCTTTGTATTTCAGTACTATTTTTTTTTAAACATCTATTTATTTTTTAGAGAGACAGAGAGAGAGAGAGCATGAGTGAGGGAGAAGCAGAGAGGGAGACACAGAATCCAAAGCAGACTCCAGGCTCGGAGCTGTCAGCACAGAGCCTGATGTGGGGCTTGAACTCACAAACAATGAGATCATGACCTGAGCCAAAGTTGGACGCTCAACTGACTGAGCCACCCAGGTACCCCAATCATGTTTACCTTAAAGTGTGGGATTTCAGGTAATTTTTCTTTCTTTTTGTACTTTTCTGAACCGTTTGAATTTGTAACAGTGAATTTGTGTTAGTTAAAAAAAGCAGCTCAGAAATGAGCTAAGACTATTTTGAAAAAGCAGAGAGGCAGAAGAAGGTATGCAGAACTTGTGATGTGTAGCTTAGAATTATACTTCTGGGCTCCCCTCAAATTTGGGGTCTAAATAGGATCCTATATGACTAGTAAGCATAGAACTAGTGAGACATGATCCCCTGTGTTCATTCATTTTTCCATTTATTTGTTTTTAGTCAACAGATACATATTTAGCATTTATGATTCTAGATATTGCTCTGAGTCTTGAAGCTATAGTGGTAGGAATGTATAATAATAATGTATAATAGGGATGCAGTCCCTGTCCTCATAAAGCTTGTGATTTAGTGGGGATTGGCGCATATGGTTAACTATTCTTAGTATAATAGATGCTACAAATGAGAAGTAATACACAAGATGAGAAATATCCAGAGAGCCTGCTTTGGATTGGAGATGGTAGTGGCCAGAGAAGGTTTTATTAAAGAAGACCTGAAGAATGAGGTAGATTTAGAGAAGACCAGGTGGAGGGCAGAAGGAACAGTCCCATGAAATCCCCCAAGCAGAGGAGAGCTTTGAAGTTTCAGGGATTCAAGAGAAAGTCCATAGGGAGTGTTACACCACCTTGTCCTTAGCAGCCCTCCAGGGGGCAGTCTTGACTCAACAGTCATAGACTTGTATCTGTTACAATTAAATAACAGATTGACAGCAGAGGGATGGCTTTTCTAATTCCCATAAGAGTCAATGGTGGGGCAGGCTAGATTTTTGAGTTTGTCTTTACAAACAATGGGAAAGCAATAGAAGTCTTCAAGAAAGGGAGTGATGTTCCTGATTGCTTTATTATTTTTTTTTAATTAAAAAATGTTTGTTTATTTTGAGAGAGAGAGCGAGCAGGGGAGGGGCAGCGAGAAAGAGGGACAGAGAGAGAATCCCAAGCAGGCTCTGTGCTGTCAGTGCACACCCCAAAGTGGGGCTGGAATTCAGGAACTGCAAGATCATGATCTGAGCTAAAATGAACTGTTAGACTCTTAACTGACTGAGCCACTCAGGCACTCCTGATTGCTTTAAAAATGACTATTTTTGTGAGATGAGCAAAACTGGAGGAGAGGGAAATTTGGGAAAGAAAGTCAGAAGTTTGTTTTTGGACATGTTTAGTTTGAGATATTTGTGAGAGTCCTAAGTAGAGATGTTGGGTGGACATATGGATATCTGGGTCTCTTATGGGTATAAGAAGCAAAGTGGTGTAGTAAATAGGAGAGCCATTAACATTTAGGAAAGAAGATCCATAGTCTGAAATCATCTAGGGGGAAGATGACAAGCAGAGGGTTGCGACTGAACCCTGAGGTAGGAAGAGAAGCCAGCAAAATCTGGCCACTACTGAGAAGTGGCCAATGTTGTAGAAGGAAATCCAGGGGAGTGTATTCTGCGCACATGTTACTGGAAGTTCCTAATGTCCAAAGCCTTTGAGTGACCAGGCTGGTCATCCCCTAAGGTAAAGGTAGATACTGCATTGCCATCCCACACCTCTAGTTTGCAGGGTTAGAGACCAATGTGCCTTGACTACATCTTTTATGTTCGTTTAGAGGACCACTTGTCAGGGCAAATCACATTTAGCCAGCTGAGTAGCTACCTTTCCTAATTTCCTTACTTTAACCTATTGCAAAGCAGACGAGCTGATAAACTTATTTTAAGAACTAATAATTGTTGGGTTTGGGTGTTTGTTATCTTTCTTCTGAAAAAGTCAAAGGAAGAGTTCTCAGGAGGTAACTGCATCTAGGGGAAAAACCTAAAGGATCTTGATTTTTTCTTTTAATTTCTTAAAGGAAGAGTAAGTGGAACATGACACTCTGAAGAAACATCGTTTTGTGGTTGCTCAGTGAGTACTATGATGCCTTTTGTGACTTCTAGAAATGTCTCACAAATGTATAGTTCCATGATGATCAGTAAAAGAAGTTAAAAAAGATTGATATTCACAGAATATTAAAGTTATTTAACACTACGGATGAGGCAGTGTTGGCACTTTTTCAGACATTATTGTATCATTACCATTCTGTAGAGGAAAGAAACAGGACAGAGTCTATGCAGTGTGTCTAAATGGTGGACCTGAACCCATAGCAGCTTAAAACAAAAACGTGTAATCTCACAGTTTCTGTACATCAGGAATTTGGGAATAGTTTAGCTGGGTGTCTCTGGCTGTGGGTCTCTCATAAGGTGACAGGATATTAGTCAAACCTGCCTTGAGTGGTGCTAGAGGATCTTCGAGGTTGGCTCACCCAACCAGGGCTATTGGCAGGAGGCTTCGGTTCCTCTCCATGTGGATCTTTCCACAAGACTGCTTGAGATGCCTTAAGATGTGTCAACTGGCTTTTCCCAGAACGAGTGATTCCAAAGAGATTAAGATGGAAGTGGTGATCTCTTTTAAGAACTAGCCTTGGGAGTCTCAGTGTCATTTCTGCCATGGTCTTCTTGTTTACACTAGTTGGCCCTATTCATTGTGGAGAAGTCTACACAGAGACATAAATATTAGGAAACCAGGATCATTGGCCATCTTGGAAGCAAGCTGCTTACCATCGGTGGCCTTAGGATACTGCTTTCCCAGAAGACCTAACAATTAGCAAAAATACCTTTTCTCTGTACAAAACTTACATAGTCCTACTGGAAACAGGAAAATGTCAATGATTCTTCCAGTTTCCTCCTATCCATATAGTATATAAGGTCTATTTGGTGTTATAGATTACCTTCTTACTCCTATTAAAGAATTTCAGAGTTCTTCATTAGAAAAATGACAATTTATATTGTTTTGTCTTATGTATTTAATTGAAGTGTAATTAACAGACTATACTATATTAGTTTCAGTTATACAATATAATGACTCAACAATTCTGACATTACTCAGTGCTCATCACCATTAAATGTAGTCACCTTCTGTCACCAGTCAACATTATTATCATCTTGTAGACCATATTCCATATTCTGTACTTTTCATCTCTGTGACTCATTTATTTTGTAACTAGAAGTTTGTACCTCCTAATCACCTTTATCTATTTCACCCGTCCCTCTACCTATATCCGCCCGCCCCCCCCCCCCCCCCCCGCAACTACGACTTTGTTCTCTTTATATAAGAGGTTTTTGTTTGTCTCCTTTCTTTGTTTCTTTGCTTTGTTTATTAAATTCTACATAGGAGTGAAATCATATATTTGTCTTTCTCTGCCTGACTTATTTCACTTAGCATAACACCCTCAAAGTTTCATCCACATTGCTACAAATGGCCAGATTTCATTCTTTCTCATTGCCATGTGGTATTCCGTTGTGTAGATAAACCACATCTTCTTGATCTGTTTGTCAGTTGATGGACACTTAGGCTCTTTCCATGTTTTGGCTATTGTTAAGAGTGCTGCTATGAACATTGGGGTACAGGTGCCCCTATTCATCAGCACTTCTGTATCCCTTGGGTAAATTCCTAGCAGTGCTATTGCTGGGTCATAGGGGAATTCTATTGTTCATTTTTTGAGGAACCTCCACACTGTTTCCCAGACGGGCTGCACCAGTTTACATTCCCACCAACAGTGTAGGAGGGTGCCCGTTTCTCCACATCCTCGCCAGCATCTAGAGTTCTCTGATTGGCTCATTTTAGCCACTCTGACTGGCGTGAGGTGGTATCTCAGTGTGGTTTTGATTTGTATTTCCCTGATGAGGAGGGATGCTGAGCATCGTTTCATGTGTCTGTTGGCCATCGGGATGTCCTCTTTGGAGAAGTGCCTGTTTATGTCTTCTGCCCATTTCATCACTGGATTTTTTTTTTTTTTTTTTTTTGGGTGTGGAGTTTGGTGAGTTCCTTATAGATTTTGGATGCTAGCCCTTTCTCTGATAGGTCATTTGCAACTATCTTTTCCCATTCTGTCAGTTGCCTATTAGTTTTATTAATTGTTTTTGTTGTTGTTGTGCAGAAGCATTTTATCTTGATGAGATCCCAATAGTTCATTTTTGCTCTTGATTCCCTTGCCTTTGGGGATGTGTCAAGTAAGAAATTGCTTAGTTGAAGTCAAGGAAGTTGTTTCTTGCTTTCTCCTCTAGGGTTTGATGGTTTCCTGTCTCACATTCAGGTTCTTCATCCATTTTGAGTTTATTTTTGTATATTGTGTAAGAAAGTGGTCTAGTTTCATTCTTCATGTTGCTGTCCCATTCTCCCAGCACCATCTGTCAAAGAGGCTGTCTTTTGGGGCACCTGGTGGCTCAGTCAGTTAAGCGTCCGACTTTAGCTCAGGTCTTGATCTCACAGTTTGTGGGTTCAAGCCCCGCATCGGGCTCTAACCTGTCAGCACGGCTTCAGATTCTGTGTCCCTCTTTCTTTCTGCTCCTCCCCCACTCTCAGTCTGTTTCCCTCTCTGTCAAAAATAAACATTAAAAAATTAAAAAGATATCATTAAAAAAAAGAGGCTTTTTTTTTTTCCACTGGATACTCTTTCCTGCTTTGTCAAAGATTAGTTGACCATACATTTGTGGGTCCAATTCTGAGTTCTCTATTCCATTGGTCTATGTGTCTGTTTTTGTGCCAATACCATACTGTCTTGATGATTACAGCTTTGTAGTAGAGGCTAAAGTCTGGAATGGTGATGCCTCCCGTTTTGGTTTTATTTTTCAGTATTACTTTGGCTATTTGGGGTCTTTTGTGGTTCCACACAAATTTTAGGATAGTTTGTTCTAGCTTTGAGAAGAGTGCTGGTGTGATTTTGATTGGGATTTCATTGAACGTGTAGATTGCTTTGGGTAATAATGACATGTTAACAATATTTATTCTTCCGATCCATGAGCATGGAATGTTTTTCCATTTCTTTGTGACTTCTTCAATTTCCTTCATAAATTTTCTATAGTTTTCATCATACAGATCTTTTCATCTTTGGTTAGGTTTATTCCTAGGTATTTTATGGTTTTTTGTGCAATTGTGAATGGGATCAGTTTCTTGATTTCTCTTTCTGTTGCTTCCTTATTGGTGTATAAAAATGCAACTGATTTCTGTATGTTGATTTTGTACCCTGCAATTTTGCTGAATTCGTGGATCAGTTCTACTAGGCTTCTGGTGGAGTCTGTCGGGTTTTCCAAGTAGCGTATCATGTCGTCTCTGAAAAGTGAAAGTTTGACTTCATCTTTGCCAGTTCGGATGCCTTTTATTTCTTTTTGTTGTTTGATTGCTGATGCTAGGACTTCCAGCACTATGTTAAACAATAGTGGTGAGAGTGGACATCCATGTCGTGTTGCTGATCTCAGGGGGAAATGAGGATGATATCATTCCCCATTGAGGATGATATTAGCTGTGGGCTTTTCATAAATGGATTTTATGATGTTTAAGTAAGTTTCTTCTATCCCGACTTTCTCGAGGGTTTTTTTATTAAGAAAGGATGCTGTATTTTGTCAAATGAAAAGCATTAAATTTTTAGTCTTCCTGCCATGTTTTATGTATATGATACCATATTTTACATCTTTTTATTTTGTGAATCCCTTGACTGATTGTTTTAGGTAAAATTATTTTATTGTTTTTGCCGTTTAACTTCCATACTAGTTTTGTAAGTGGTTAAACTTTATTATATATTTATATTTACCTGTGAAATTTTTTTCTTTTAATAATTTTCTTCTAGTTATGGCCTTTTCTTTCCACTCAAAGAATTCCATTTAACGTTTCTTGCAAGGCTGCTTAGTGGTGATGAACTTCTTTAACTTTTGTCTGGGAAGCTCTTTCTCTCTCCTTCTATTTTGAATGGTAGCCTTGCTGGGTAGAGTATTTTTAGTTGTAGGTTTTTTCCTTTCAATACTTTGAATATATCATGTCATGCTCTTCTGGTATGTAAAGTTTCTGCTGAAAATTCAGTTGATAGTTTTATGGGGTTTCTCTTTTATGATACTGTTTTCTTTTGCTGTTTTTAAAATTCTCTCTTTCTTACCCCTTTTTGTCATTTTAATTATGTGTCTTGGTGTGGACCTCTTTGGGTTAATTTTGTTGGAGGTTCTCTGTGCCTTCTGAGTCTGAATATCTGTTTCTTTCCTAAGATTAGGTAATTTTTCAGTTATTATTTCTTCACTAAATTTTCTGTCCCATTATTTCTGTCTTCTCTTTCTGGGATCACTATCATGTGAATGTTATTACATTTGACGATGTCACTGAGTTTCCTTAACCTATTGTCATTTTGTATTATTCTTTTTATTCAGATTTATTTATTCTTGAGAGAGAAAGAGAAAGCTTAAGTGGGAAAGGGGCAGAGAGAGGGGGACAGAAGGTCTGAGGTGGGCTCTGTGGTGATAGCAACCAGCCCAATGTGGGGCTCGAATCCATGAGCCATGAGATTTTGACCTGAGCTGAAGTCAGATGTTCAACTGACTGAGCCACCCAGGTGCCCCTATTCTTTTTACTTTTTGATGCTCAGCTTGGTTGCCTTCCATTATCCTGTCTTCCAGGTCACTGATCCATTCTTCTGCATACTCTAATCTGCTATTAATTCCCTCTAGTTTATTTTTTAGTTTAGTTACTGAGTTCTTCAACTCTGGTTCTTTTTTATATTTTCTGTCTTTTTGTTGAAAGTCTCACTGAGATCCTCCACTCTTTTCAAGTCATTGAGATAGCAGAATATGTCACCATTTCCTTGATCATTGCATGCATGCTCACCTTTATTTCCTTACTTGGGGCAATATTAAAATTTGTTGGCCAATATTTATTAGCCAATGTTTGCTTTTTCCATGGTATTTCAATTCTTAAGCCTTTCTAAGAATAGTGTCAGGTGAAAGACTAATGGAAACTGGGACTTAATGAAAGTAAACAGATTTTATATTTTATCTTATTTATTCATTCACATTGAATCAGTGACATTGATTGCACTGTGAAAGCCAGTAATTCACAAACCCACAAAGTGGAAAATCAATATAACACAGGATAGAAAAATCTTCCCCTGCCTTTGTTTTATAATGGGAAAATAAGAGGTCACATCTCCTCATTGATCTTAGTGCTTTAAACAAGCTGATAGTGTTTCATGCTGATCTTATTTTGAACCAGCCAGAAAATTACATAACAAATAACTCAGTGTTATTCAAATCAACTAGTATTAGAGGGAAAATGCATGAATTGGAAGCTGATTATTTAAAAAATGTTCAAATGTTAGGAGAATTCTCTTTCCCTGTTGATTTGTGTCAGTGTGGTCACCATAATATGACTCTTGGATTCTTAGAACATGATACAAAGCAAAGAAATCTTTTGTCCAGTTTTCAACAATGTGACTAATGAAGATTCAGGCACAGAAGGCCCGAGTTGCCTTAAATAGCCACTGGGAAATGCACATACAAAATGGGGCTTGGCATGAAAGATAAATGGAATTGGAATAATTTCCCCTGTTCTTTTACTCTCAGGTTTTGCTCTGTTCTCCTCCTCTTTCTCTACCCTTGCTTACTACTTGAGGGAGATGGAAGGGGAAAGGAGAAAAAGAGATGTGTTAGGACTTGCATTCTGAAAGGCATTGTTTTGCCCTGCCACGTGCACTTCGTTACAGCTACTTCCAAAATTGTGTTTTACCTGCAAGGCTCTTAAATACCTGTTGATGTGTTGCCTTACAAGGAACCATATCAAAGTTCAGGGTCTAATCTCAGGTTGTCTCAGTTATCAAGCTCCTTCCTTGTTACCTGTGTTCCAGTCTGATGTTTTCTTACCTCTTCCCTCCTTCCTATGAAGCTCTTGGCTCCTAGTATTTTGTCTGAACATTTATTCCATTTTCTTTTGCTGTCCGTTGGCCTGATGGGCTGTGTGTACTAAGTCATCTTTTCAATGACTCTTGTGTTCTGTTCTCAGTGTTGCTGTGACGTTAAGATCCATCACTTGCTTATAGAGCTTTCCTTGCCTTGGCTATCTGATTTTGACTTTGACTGATCTGGCAGCCTCCAGCTTTGGTCCCATCTGCTGTCCTGGTTCTCCTAGTCCTAGCTCCTCATTCTACAAAAACCCTTCTGTTGCTGTCCTCCTTTTCAGAGATGGGAGAGAGTGGTGAAGAGAACATAACAAGTATACAGCAGAGCAAATTTAACTTCTCTGATAGTGGAAAAGTGGCCCCAAATCTGTTAGAATTAAAATGCCATTCCTTGCTCTTCATCCTCCAGTCTCTCCCATTTCTCGTGCCTCTCCTAAAGATTCAGCTACAGAAAAAAGGAATGGGATTTTCAATTTTTAATCAATGTCATTGTCAGGCTGTGCCATAGCATGAGTAAGAGACTTCCATTTTTGACACCTTATTCCCCCATCTTACATCAGCCATGCTGGGTCCTCATGGGCTGAACAGAATCAGGGCTCACTTTCCTATCTTAGTCCTCTAATTATCTTGCCCTTGCGTTCTCTGGAACTATTTCCAGCATAATTTTCTCTTTCAGACTGCATAATTATAGTTACTGGAACAGAGGGGGTAGGAGAATAGAGTACACGAGTATTCTGTGTATGTTCACGAGACTAATTATAGTATTGCATGATGTATCATTGTCAAATGCATCTCTCCCAAGCTGCTCTGTTACTGTGTGTTGGCAGTGGGGAGATAGTAAACATTCAGCTTGTTGATCACAGGCAGTTGCCGTCAGTAGGTGTACCTTCAAAAATCAGTACATAGAAAACAAGATTCTGGTGATTCTGATAAAGTAACAGCAAACTTTAAGCTTCTATTATTCATTTATTTAGGTATGTATGAAACAACTCCTAGATATGAAAACGTGATTGTTCGGTGTTCATGAGGGTCAACAGAATTTTCACATAAGGTTCTTTAAAGGCTTCACAATCTTATAGCATTTTAGGGGAGAAATAACCCCTCTAGGCTAAATACAGTCTGAGTGGTATAGAAGATGTGGCCCCTGCCTTCATAGATTACACAAGCAACTTAATATAGGCAAGGACTTCTTAGTGAGATAGCCTATGTAGCAGATATTTAGGGCAGTGAACTACTTCACCTCCACCCAATCAACAATGGCTTGTTTGGATGCAGATCCAGGGGGAGCATGCTTAATGATTTTAAATAATTTGCTTCCTCCTCTTCTCCGGAAGCCTTCTTCATATACTTATGGAGGAGGACTCTGTGCTTATTAAAGGGTTTTGACACCGTCACACTTCTCTGGCACCAATGATAGAGAGACTCTTGGCACAGCTTTTTAGGGAATAACATACCTTTCAGGGAGGTTAACATTTTCTAGTTGGTGTATATGGAAAAAATTTGAGTTGTCAAAGAAAGCAGTGTTACCAACTTCAGACTCTGACTGTGTATCTTTTCCTTATACTGTGCATCTGTGTGTATCTTGCTGTGTGTGAAGAGATATGAGGGACTAAGCTAATTTCAGGGCTTTGTGACTTCCACAATCACAAGAGAGCCCCTAGGATCATTTTGTCTTGATTGTGTTCTACAGGTTGGACCTACCTCTTGGGATACCATTGTTGCTAAAACCTAGATGCATTTGTTATAGACTCACCGAAAATCCTTCCTGTGGCTATACAGGGGCTTACTGGAAGAGGCTATTATTGGAGTCTTTTTATCTATTCCTATGGATTACAGAAGTGGATCTTGTTAATATTTCATCTGAATTATTCACTGCGGACACGTATTCTAGGGAGAAGTCATCCAAGGTTAGATTGGGGATATATATTTCATAAGATGCTTTTCATTCACAGTAATTATTTAAAATTCACCATGAATTTTAATAAACTTCCTGCAAAGCTTCTTCCTGCTAATTCAGTTCTTGCTTAATTTGAACCTCCCGTATCATTTCAGAAAAAAACCCTGGAATCAAATTAATTGTAACTAAAGTAACATAATTTTTTCATGCTAATAGAGATCAGCTTAAACAGAGTTGGGCAGATATTAGATGGTTTAATCACAAGTTACAGCAAATTGACTCTTCATTAGTGAGGAAGAGACTCACATTTTTAGACTGGGAGGAAGAGCAAATTGTACCGAAAACCACCAGACAAGCTCTCTAGTGCAAGCTGGTTTTTCCATCATATTCTTGTTGGCCATAATTCTGATATCAGTAGCAAGTAAGCAGCTTACCATCAGCCAGTGCTGACTCTCTGGGCAGCTGGGAAGTTTACCCATGTAGATCAGAGAGAGAAAGGTTTTTTTTCTTTTAAATCAGAATAAAATAGAATCCTTTTTAGAACTATTTAAACTTTTCTCTGGAAGTGTGAACTTTGAAACTCAGCTTTTAACATTGGTGTTCCTGACACCCGGATCCACAGTGCTTGACAGTGTCTTTTTTTGAAGCTTCCAGGTACCCTTTGCCCTTTCTACACTGAGGAGTTCTTTATTCCCCCTGGGCTTTCCTTCCCTCTCCCTTGCCCTCTGTCTATCAATCTTTCTTAGGAAAGGGAAATCCCTTTAAGGGTTTTATTTGGGCAGCAGATTTAAGGGTTCAGAAAAAAACATGGATTTGACCCTTAAATTTCCATGCTCATTCCATTCCATCTTGATGCCGCAACTTTGGGTATTAAATGTCAGACAGCAGGAGGTCGTATCTCAAAGGGTATTATATGATGTTGGGAAGTTTGGATTTGGTTTTTTCTTAATGGCAGTAGGGCACTGTTGAATGCTTTTGGTAAAATGAATCGTTACTTTTGTTCCTCTGCACTTCTTTAAAATGGACTTAATTCATCAATATCACACTAACTTGTTCTCTGGCAGATTCTTTTAAGTTTGTTTATTTTGAGAAGGCAAGCAAGAGAGAGAGAGAACATGAGCAGGGGAGGCATAGATAGAAGGAGAGGAGAGAGAATCCCAAGCAGGCACCATGCTGCCAGTGCAAAGCCCATTGTGGGGCTTGAACTCATGAACTGTGAGATCATGACCTGAGCCAAAATCAAGAGTTGGACTCTTAACTGACTGAACCGTTCAGGCGCCCCTGGCATAATTTTTTTTAAACAACACTTTGCAAAACCAGGATAATTTTTATGAAACTACATACAAATCATACCTAAATAAAATGGAGCAATGCCCTCAGATAGTCAGGGTCACTTTACTTTCTGGTGATAGTGGTAAGAAATCAAATAGGTTTCTTTTTTCACTTTAATTAAAATTCTTTTTTTTTAAATTTTTATTTATTTATTTATTTTTTAAATTTATTTATTTCTAGAGAGAGAGAGACAGCATGAACAGGGGAGGGTCAGAGAGAGAGGGAGTCACAGACTGAAACAGGCTCCAGGCTCCGAGCTGGCAGTCAGCACAGAGCCTGACGCGGGGCTCGAACCCACGAACCGCGAGGTCATGACCCAAGCGAAAGTCGGACGCTCAACCGACTAAGCCACCCAGGCGCCCC
>NW_024080701.1:391627-544666 GCF_003009895.1 Hyaena hyaena | reverse complement strand
CAGCATGAGCAGGGGAGGGTCAGAGAGAGAGGGAGTCACAGACTCTGAAACAGGCTCCAGGCTCTGAGCTGGCAGTCAGCACAGAGCCCGACGCGGGGCACGAACCCACGAACTGCGAGATCATGACCTAAGCGAAAGTCGGACGCTCAACCGACTAAGCCACCCAGGCGCCCTAATTAAAATTCTTAGTTGCTCATCTATGAGCCTCTATGCACAAAGGCTTCTTAGTGGCTGTCTACTGGGAAGATGGTGGATAATGAGTAATGTTTTTATAATGACTTTTTTTTTAATGTTTATTTATTTCTAGGAGACAGAGAGAGAGACAGCATGAGCAGGGGAGGGTCAGAGAGAGAGGGAGTCACAGACTCTGAAACAGGCTCCAGGCTCTGAGCTGGCAGTCAGCACAGAGCCCAATGCGGGGCTCGAACCCACGAACCGTGAGATCATGACCTAAGCGAAAGTTGAACGCTTAACCAACTAAGCCACCCTGGCACCCCAATGAGTAATGTTTTTAAATTGTTTTTTAAAAAAGCAAACAATGAAGTATAATTATAATCAGTGTTTTATTACTTGTAACATATCCTTTACCAGACAGCATTACATTGTGTTTTTTTCATAATGATGTAAATAGTTTTTTGGTCAGACTAAGACACTGACTTTCTTTGTTCATGAGGAAGACAAGGAAGAAATTAATTACATTGAAGAAAGAATTCGCTAAAACCCCAACACAATTTTCAGTTGATTCTAGTTCCCTATATGTATATTTTTTACTTGTTCAGATAGTATACATACAAATATGTATCATTCATTGTCATCTGATATATACTTAATATAAAGAATTTCTATCCATATACATACCTTTTTAGAAATCATTATTAAAATTTTTTTTTAATCTATATTTATTTTTGAGAGAGAGACAGTGCGAGCAGGGGAAGGGCAGAGAGACAGGGAGACACAGAATCCGAAGCAGGATCCAGGCTCTGAGCTGTCAGTGCAGAGCCTGATACAGGGCTTGAACTCACGAAAACGTGTTCATGACCTGAGTCAAAATCAGATGCTTAATTGACTGAGCCACCCAGGTGCCCCATAGTAATCATTATTTTAATGCCTATAATATTTTATCCAATTCATCTAAATTTACGTAGCTGTTTTCATAGTGAACACTTCAGGTTTCCAGCTCTTTGCCATTATAACAACATTATAGTTAGCATCTTTTTGAATATAACTTTCCTTCTATTCACTGAATTTCTTAGGATGAATTTATACAAGTGAGATACTGTGTCAAAGAATATGTGTATATTTTATTTTATTTTTTTATTTGAGTATAGTTGATAATTTTAATTAGCTTCAGGTGTACAACTTAGTGATTTGACAAGTTTCTGCATTATGCTATGCTCACAAGTGTAGCTCCCATCTGTCTTCATAGATCGCTAGTACAATATCATTCACTGTATTCCTTATGCTGTGACTTTTATTCCCATGACTTGTTCATTCTATAACAAGAAGCCTGGGGTGCCTGGGTGGCTTAGTCGGTTAAGCGTCTGACTTTCGCTTAGGTCATGATCTCGCGGTTCGTGGGTTCGAGCCCCGCATCGGGCTCTGTGCTGACTGCCAGCTCAGAGCCTGGAGCCTCTTTCAGTCTGTGACTCCCTCTCTCTCTGACCCTCCCCTGCTCACGCTGTCTCTCTCTCCTAGAAATAAATAAAAAATATTTAAAAAAAAAACAAAAAACAAGAAGCCTATATCTCCCTTTCCCTTTCACCCATTTTGCCCAACCCTCCACCCTCCTCCCCTCTGGCAACCATTAGTTTGTTCTCTGTATTTAAAGGTATGATTCTGCTTTTTGTTTTTTATTGTTATTTTTTTTAGATTCCACTTATGAGTGGAATCATATGGTATTTGTCTTTCTGAGTCTGAATGATTTCACTTAGCATCTTGGCCCATCCATGTTCTTCCAAATGGCACAATTTCATCTTTTTATGGCTGTGTAGTATTCCATTGTGTGTGTGTGTGTGTGTGTGTGTGTGTGTGTGTGTTTGTGTGTACATATACCACATTTTCCTTATCTGTTCCCCCATTGAGGGACACTTAGGTTGCTTTCATATCTTGGCTGTTGTAAGTAATGCTGCAGTATACACAGGGGTGCATATATCTTTTTATATTAGTGTTTTCATTTTCTTTGGGTAAATATGCAACAGTGGATTTATTGGATCATATGGTATTTTTATTTTTAAGTTTTTGAGGAACCTCCCTACTGTTTTCCATAGTGGCTGTACGAAGTTACATTCCCACAAACAGTGTGCAAGAGTTCCTTTTTCTCCACATCCTCACCAACACTTGATATTTCTAGTGTTTTTTATTTTAGCCATTCTAATTGGTAAAGGTGATATCTCATTGTGGTTTTGATTTGCATTTCCCTGATAATTAGTGGTTTTGAGCAATTTTTGATGTATCTTTTGGCCATTTGTATGTCTTCTTTGGAAAAACGTCTATTCAGGTCCTCTGCCCATTTTTTTAACTTTCTTGTTTTTTTTAAATGTTTATTCTTGAGAGAGAGAGAGAGAGAGAGAGAGAGACGGAGCACGAGTGGGGAAGGGGCAGAGAGAGGGAGAGACAGAATGTAAAGCAGGCTTCAGGCTCTGAGCTGTCAGCATAGAGCCCAATGTGGGGCTCGAACTCACGAATCACGAGATCATGACCTGAGCCAGAGTTTGACACTTAACCATCTGAGCCACCCAGGTGTCCCCTGCCCATGTTTTAGTTGGATTTTTTTTTTTTTTTTTGGTGTTGAATTGTGTAAGTTCTTTATGTATTTTGGATGTTAACCCATTATTGGTTATATCATTTGCAGATACCTTCTCCTGTTCAGTAGGTTGTCTTTTATTTTATTGATGGTTTCCTTTGCTGTGCAAAAGCTTTTTATTTTGATGTAGTCCAAATAGTTTAGTTTTGCTTTTGTTTTTCTTGCCAGGGGAGACATATTTAGAAAAATGTTCTATGGCCAATATCAGAGAAATTATTGCCTGTATTATCTTCTAGGACTTTGTGATTTCAGGACTCACATTTAAGTCTTTAATCCATTTTGAGTTTATTTTTGTGTACGGTGTTAGTAAGTGGTCCATTCTTTTGTATGTAGCTGTCCAGTTATCCCAGCACCATTTATCAAAGAGACTGTGTTTTCCTCATTGTATATTCTTGCTTCCTTCGTCATCGATTAATTGACCATATAAGCATGGGTTTATTTCTGGGCTCTCTATTTTGTTTTATTGATCTATGTGTCTGTGTTTGTGCCAATACTATACTGTTTTGATGATCATAACTTTGTTGTACATCTTGAAATCTGAAGGCTTGTGATACCTTCAGCTTTGTTCTTTCTTAGGATTGATTTGGCTATTTGGGGATTGTTTGTGGTTCTATACACATTTTAGTATTGTTTGTCCTAGTTTTGTGAAAAATGTTGTTGGTACTTTGATAGGGGTTGCATTGAATGTGTAGATTGGCTTGGGTAGTATAGACATTTTAACTATTAATTCTTCCAGTTTATGAACAAGGAATGTCTTTCTATTTGTTTGTGTCATCAGTGTTTTATAGTTTTGTAGAACACAGGTCTTCCCCACTTTGATGAAATTTATTCCTGGGTAGGGGTGTCTGGTTGGCTCAGTCGTTTAGGCGTTGGCCTCTTGGTCTTCACTCCAGTGCTTGCTTTGGCAGCACATATACTAAGATCTTTGCTCGGCTCATGATCTCATGGTTTGTGAGTTTGAGCCCCATGTCGGGCTCTGCACTGACATCACAGAGCCTGCTTGGGATTCTGTCTCTCTCTCTCTCTCTCTGCCGTTCCCTTACCTGCTCTCTCTCTGTCAAAATAAATAAACAAACTAAAAACAATTTATTCATGAGGATATTATTCTTTTTGGTGCAATTGTAAATAGGTGTTTTTAAAATTTATCTTTCTGCTCTTTTGTTATAGTATATATAAACGCTACTGATTTAGAGTTTTAATTTTGTATCTTGCCAGTTTACTGAATTCGTTTATTATTTCTAGTAGTAGTTTTCTTGGTGGGGTCTTTAGGATTTTCTATATATATATATATTTTTTTTTTAATTTGTTTTGTTTTTAATGTTTTATTTATTTCTGGGAGAGAGAAAGAGAGACAGAGAGACAGAGAGAGAGAGATAACTTGAGCAGGGGAGGTTCAAAGAGAGAAGGAGATACAGACTCTGAAACAGTCTCCAGGCTCTGAGCTAGCTGTCAGCCCAGAACCCGATGTGGGGCTGGAACCCATGAACCACGAGATCATGACCTGAGCCGAAGCCAGACTCTTAACTGACTAAGCCACCCAGGCGCCACTAGGATTTTCTATGTTTTTATTCTTGCCACAAATGACTGCATAAATTCACATTTTTTCTTTTGTGGATTATCTATAAATGAAATTCATTCTCAATTCTTAGATTCCATTTTTGTTATTCAGTACCTTGCAGTTTCATATAGCTCCCAGTTCATAATAAAATTTCAGCTAATAGTTGAGTGATTACTAGCATCATCTTAAAATCATCTATGGATTTTACCTTCACAACAACCATTATTACTGTTTTTACCCCTGTTTAGCTAAATGAGGAAACTGAGGTTTAGCAAAGTTGGTTAACTTGGCAATGATGACATAGTTGGTAAACATCTTCTGACTCTGAAGCCTGTGTGCTAAATAATCTCTTGCTGATTTCAAGCTTGTACATAATTGGATTTAAGGCATTATCAGGCAGTCGCCATTATTTTTAGATTTTTAATTTTTTTAATGAAACCACGCTGAGTTCATTGATTCCTTTTTTTATTTTCTTGACCCTTTGTGGTTTCTAGTTACTCTGGTGCTCTGTTAAGATGTATCATGCTTGTGTGCTGCTGCAAGATTTCTGTGGGGTGTTCCGAATGCTCCATTATGGGCTTGATGGATTCTAGGTGCAGGACTCCGTCTGGAAAAGAGACATCCTTGATCTGAGACCTCTCATGTGCCATGCCAGTCAAGGCCAGGCATTCTCCAAAGCGGCACATCTTGCTGTGGCTCCTGCCCACTCCCGTCCTCCACCCCCACCGGGGAGACAAGGCTTTCAGGAAGTCATTGAATCTAGATGACAGCGAGGAGGATGGAGACAAGTTGTGTGTCTCACAGGCCTGAGGGGATAGCTGTGAAGTTTGCTACAACTGCTTGAATGTGATCATACCAGGCACCAGTTCTGACACCATGAGACAGTCTGCTGTGATTCTGGCAGGGCAGCGGCATTCCAGAGACTTCTACAGGGTAAACCTGCATGTTTCTTCCTTGGCACACCTCACTGTTCCTTTTGGAACTTGGAGGCCAGCCAGTCCCGCTTTGTTTCTCGTTCCTGATTATTTACAAGCCCCTCTGGTGAACTGTCCCCTTCCATTTTTATACATGGCTCCAGGGTTCTTTTCCTCTGGGCTGGCCTCTAATTCTTTCTGTTTGTCAGAGCTTTCCTTTGTGCAATTAATGGCAACAATAACGTATAACACTTCTATAGCACATATTATGGGCAAGACACTGTTCTCAGTGTTGTGCATCTATTACTTGTATGGACTTACAGGGCCACTAGGATGTAGGCACACTTTACAGGTGATGAAACTGAGGAACAGAGAATTTAATTCATCCATGATCACACAGTTACTGAGTAGTAGAGGTGGGGCTTGAATCCAGAAGTGAGATTTCAGAGTCCGTGGTCTTGTGCTCTTAGTCGTTAAACTGTCCTGCTTCTCCCTAGGATAAAAATTTCCCTACACCCTTAACCTGTCTCAGAATGGATCTTCAACCATATTGTCTTTTATTTGCATAAGAAAGTACAACAAGTCCTAATATGTGCTTGTCTAGCCACTTGGAATACTTCTATAACCAGGGAATATAGCTTACCAGCTTACCAGAGAAAAACAATCTCCACAAATACAGTGCTCATAAGTGAACATTAAAAAACACAGGAGAAACACCATAGAGCCAGCAGACCCAACGATGGCAAAAAATTAACATTTCTAGAACTAGACCCAACAGAATAATCTGAAAAAAAAACTATAATCATTTAAAAAGATTTAAAAATACAATTATATATTAAGGAAGGGATAGGGGGCACCTGGGTGGCTTAGTCGGTTAAGCGTCCGACTTTTGCTTGGGTCATGATCTTGCGGTTCATGGGTTCGGGCTCCGCGTCGGGCTCTGTGCTGACTGCCAGCTCAGAGCCTGGAGCCTGTTTCAGTCTGTGACTCCCTCTCTCTCTGACCCTCCTCTGCTCATGCTGTCTCTCTCTCTCTCCTAGAAATAAATAAAAAATTAAAAAAAAAAAAAAAGGGATAGAAGCCATGGTAAAAATAACTGGACATTGTGAATAAAGAGTAGGCCATCCAAAGTAGACTCAAATTCAAATTTCAAAAAGCGTAATACTCAAGAAGCTATCAAAATATGATTTTAGTATTTTCAGATGAATTAATTGATAAAATGGAAGGTAGAGCTGAGAAATATCACCCAGCTGTCAGAAGAGGATGCACTGATGGAAAATATGAAGGAAAGGTCAAGAGATACAGCCATTAGAATGAGGCCTAATATAAGTCTAATATGAGTTTTCAGAAGAGGAGAAGAAAGAGAAAGAGGGTAGGGCAAAATTCAAAGAGGCAATGGAGAACATTTTCTAGAAATAAAAACCTAAATCCTAGGATTGAGGAAACATGCCGACTTTCAAACATTTTAGTGAGACTGCAAAACTTTTAGCAAGCATATGGGGAAACTATCTCTCTCTTATGCCTTTGGTGGAGGGTCATTTAGCAATATCTATAAAATTGTGTAAGTCTTTGACTCAGAAATCCTGCTTCTAGGAATTTGTTCTTAGTAAATGATCAGTTTAGTTTCCAAAGATTTATATATATATAAGGATATGTATATAATATATACATATATATTACATATATACACACATGAAATAAATTTGGGCATAACTGTAAAAGCACTGTCACTTTTATGCAGCTGTTAAAACAATATGTATCTATTTTTATTGATTGTCATAGAAAGATGATCGATATGGTGACAAGACCTAGTTAAAAACACTGGCATCAATGAAAGTCTATATATGTAAGAAGAAGTTTGGAAGGATAAATACTCTAAGCTTACAGGTGGTTATCAATGGGTGGGTAATTTTTACTTTTTTATTATTTAATTTTACTATCTTGTATATTTATTCTTTATTCATTGTCTGAACTTTAAAAATTAACTATGTGTTACCTTAATAATTATAAGAAACAATAAGGTACTTCACTTGGGAAACAGAAAAAAAAAAAAAAAAAAAAAAAGGAACCCAAAACAAAAATGCTGCCCTGAAGTTCTAGACCTCCCAAGTAGTTAGAGCAGTCCTAATGGCCAGGGTATAATCTATATTATACAATGTTAGAACCATAGCCCAGAAAGCAAGGCTCTTGGGTTTCATTCTCTTTTGTTTCATCCTGCTTTCTCTTTCCTTTGCAGCTTACAGTAAGCAACCATATTTTTTGACGTTTTCCTCTTCTTTATAAAACAAAGTATATGCTTTCAATGTACTTTATGGCTACGACATGAATGAGCTCATTTTAAAAACTGGAAATGAATAGATTAAAGTTAATTAAAATCTGTCTATCCTTTCTGTTCTGTCAATGATGATGAGCAGCTGGGAAAGATGCTATGAGTCAATGAGCATGGATATGAAAAATTGGTCAAAGATGTCATCCTTTCTTGTATTTCTCCTCTGGTAGGAAAAGCTCTTTCTACAGCTATAGCTCATCCTGTGTCTGCAGGCCATGTTGAGACTCTGAGTAGCAGTTTGTACTGATTATTAACCAGAGAGGGATTTCCTTGGGGTATTAGAGAGATTATAATTAGAGCTCAATGTGATCTGGCATGTTTTTGCTTTCAGTACTGGGGAAAAGCTCTCTTTGAAAAAACAATGAGTACACTGGGGTGCTCTGTATGGTGAAGGCTGACAATGAGTGACGGTGGTAGTGCTCCTTGGTTGTCATCAGAATTTCATACCAAGTGTATAAGAATAAGGATTCCCAGGCCCTCCAGAATTCTTATTTCAACTGGGCTGAGACACAGGAATCTGTATTTTGAAAGCTTCCCAGATGATCCCAATGATTATAAAGATTTAGGAACTATAGGTCTATGGCATAATAGGAAGTGTCTAGTTCACATAGAATATTTATATTTCTTGGTGCCTGGTCCGCCCTTTTCTTCCCTTATCTTCTTTTCCTATTGTCTCACTTAAAAAAATTATCAAACATGTTATTTCTTGGTTTTCACCTATATAAATCATGTGTATATTTATGGGACTGCTAGAAGAGGTTGTTGACCCTTGATGACCCATCACTTGGGATCTGGAATCTAACCTAAATACTTCTTTGGCATAATTGTGTGTGAATGTTTGTGTGTGCGTGTCTGTCCAAATGTCCTGTAGATACTGTTTATCAATATCTATTTTCTTAAAGATGATATCTGGCTTTCAACCTAAAATTAGGAGACATAAATATCAAAACAGAACAAAAACCCACTGTCAAGAGACAAAGAATCAAGGATCTTAACTCAGGTATGATCCAGATATTGAAATTATCAGATAGGAAAGTTTTAAAAACTATGATAATCCAGGATAATCTCCCTATTTTAAGGTCAACTGAACAGGAGCTTTAATTCTTCTTTGTCATGTAGCCTAACATATTCATAGGTTGCAGGGATTAGGATATAGACATCTTTGGTGATGGGGCATTATTGCGCTTACCACACATACCACATGTAATTAGAATCCAAGAAAGAGAAGTGATAGAAAATGGGGAAGAAGAAATATTGACTGACCAGGAATTTTCCAAAAATAATAAAAGGTATCAAATTGTAGATCCAAGAAGATCAGAGTACCCTAACCAGGTGTATACAAACACCCACACCCACACACCCATCCACCCAAACACATATACACACACACTCACTTCTAGGCACATCATATTCAAACTGGTAAAAACCAAGGAGAAAGAGAAAATCTTGAAGGCAGTTGGAGAAAATGGACAGAATACACACAGAAGAACAAAGGTAAAATTTATGGCAGACATATTATCAGCAAATCCAGAAGACAGTAAAGTGACATCTTTCAAATACTGGAGGAAAACTCCACTCAACTGAGAAAATTATACCCAGCAAAAATGTCTTTCAGAATGAAGGAGGGATGCCTAGGTGGATCAGCTGGTCAAGCGACCAATTCTTGATTTCCACGTAAGTCATGATCTCATGGTTCATGAGATTGAGCCCTGTATCTGGCTCTGTGCTGACAGTGTGGAGCATGCTTGGGATTCTCTCTCTCCCTCTTCTCTATGCCCCTTCCTCACTCACACATGTATGCTCACTTTCTCTCTCCTTCTCAAAAATAAATAAATAAACACGAAAACATTTTTCAAGGGGCGCCTGGGTGGCTTAGTCTGTTGAGCGTCCGACTTTCGCTTGGGTCATGATCTCACGGTTCGTGGGTTCGAGCCCTGCGTCGGGCTCTGTGCTGACTGCCAGCTCAGAGCCTGGAGCCTCTTTCAGTCTGTGACTCCCTCTCTCTCTGACCCTCCCCTGCTCAGGCTGTCTCTCTCTCTCTCCTAGAAATAAATAAAAATATTTTAAAAAAAAAGAAAACATTTTTCACAATGAAGGAAAGGGGCACCTGGGTGGCTCAGTTGGCTAAATGGCCAACTCTTGATTTCTGCTCAGCTCATGATCTCTCAGTGATGAGACTGAACCCCAAGTTGGGCTCTGTGCTGGTCAAAGAGCCTGCTTAAGATTCTGTCTCTCCCTCTGCCCCTCCCCACTTACATGTGCACTCTCTCCCTCAAAAATAAATGAAGGAAAAGAGAGACATTTTCAGACACACCCTGAGAGAATTAATTATTAGCAGACCCACTCTACAAGAAATGTTAAGGGAAGTTTTTCAGGCATGAGGAATATGACACCAGGCAGAAACTTGGAAATACACAAAGAAATGAAGATCCCTCAGAGTGCTTAAAGTGAAGATAAATATAAAAAACTTTATATCTTATTTTAAACTACTCTAAAAATAATTGTTGGAAGTAAAAATTCAGCAATGTATTTTGGCTTTGTAATTTATATAAAAATACTGTATGACAAGTCGTAGTGCAAAGGTTAGTAAGAAGGAATTAGGAATATGCTGTTAGACGATTCCTACACTGCATGTGAGCAGTATAATAGAATTTGAAAGTTAATTGTAATTAAACATGTAAATAGTAAACATAGGGAAACCATTACAAAAAAATTTTAAAGATGTGTAAATAATAAGGCAGTAGTGGTAATGGAATGGAATTCTGAAAAGTATTCAGTCCAAAATCAGGAAAATAAAGGGGAAAAAAAGGAACAAAGAATGGATGGGACAAATAGTAAACAACTAGGAAGATGGCAGATTTTACTCCAACCATGTCAATATTTACATTAAATATGAATGATCTAAACACACCAATTAAAAGATCCTGTCAGATCAGTTAAAGAAGTAAGAGCCAACTATTTTCTGTCTATAGAAAACCACTTTAAGTAAAATTACAGGCTAAAAGTCATTCCTATTATTATCTGGCATGTTAATTAAAAGCATTACTAATATTCATTTTATATAATTCTTTTAACCTAAGAGATTCTGTTCTTGGTTATTTTGAAGCTGCAAACTGAAGCAAAGAAGAAATTTAAAATTCCATTCTAGGGGCACCTGGGTGGCTCAGTCAGTTAAGCATCTGACTTCCACTGAGGTCATGATCTCATAGTTCGTGGGTTCAAGCCCCGTGTTGGGCTCTGTGCTGACAGCTTGGAGCCTGGAGCCTGCTTTAGATTCTGTGTCTCCCTTTTGCTCTCCCCTCCTTACCCTCTGTCTCTCTCTCTCTCAAAAATAAAAACCTTTTAAAAAATTTAGAAAAAAATTCCATTTTACACAAAGTAGTTGTTCTGTTTCTTCTATTACGAAATAGTAGAAGATAGTAGTATACTATATAGTATACCTAACTTGCTGAGATTTACTCTTGTGTTACATGGCGTTTGCTGAGTATAATCATTCCTCTGTAGTCTTTCTAATCCTTGCTGATTCACTTGGCCTCTCCCTTGGCTGGCTGTCTTCTTAGAATTTTTCCTATAATTTAACATTTCTCTCCACTTTTCATTTGTTTTTGTTTTTGAGTTTCAGTTTTTAGAATGTTCTGTGTGGTGTGTTACCTTTTTGTAAAACCATGGCCTTGAGTTTTCTTACTGCTGTGAGTCTCTGGGGAAGCTGATTGTTTTTAAAGAGTAATTTGTCTGTTTTCTCAGGAAGATTCCCAAAGGCACATTATTTTCCTAGTCACTTCTGGAATACTTTATTTTGGTTATTAGTCCCTTTAACACACAAAGATTATTAGTCTGAAAGCTGCAAAGCATGTGAACCAGTTAAAAAGGATAGCCACAGTCAAAATTTTTTAGAGGCAAAATTTAGTTGGCAAGATATTGCCCGGTTAGTTCCTCGAGGTCTGTCGAGTGCTTTCTGTGAATAGTAGTTAATTGACGTGTGTGTCTTCAATCTCAATTATTTTTAAGTAATAAGTATACCAGATAAAGAGAAATCTTTATTTATATTTTAGATTGGGAGGAACGATAGAATAATAGTACTCCCAGGGAAAGTAGATTTGTCCCAATGGTTTTGTGGGTTGTGCGTGTGTACTGTGTTGCTGTGCCCATAGCCTGGGCGTTGAATATTGTATGGAATCTAGTATTAGAATGTATAATGGTAATATATTGGGAGAAATAATGGGTACAGAATTTGAATTATTTCCAAGGTGGATTAGGTGATTTATTTTTTTTATTTAAACATTTTTTTAATGTTTATTTATTTTTAAGAGAGACAGAGCATGAGCAGGGGATGGCTAGAGAGAGAGAGAGACACAGAATCCGAAGCAGGCTCCAGGCTCTGAGCTGTCAGTAGAGAGCCTGGTGCGGGGTTCGAGCCCACAAACTGTGAAATCATGACCTGAGCCAAAGTTGGTTGTTCAACCAACTGAGACACCCAGGTGCCTCAGATTAGGTGATTTAGAACATGATCTCTAAAAAGCGTTTCAGGGGTGAATAGTGTGTTACTTAAAATACATACTTTTCCTTCATATGTCTTCTAAAGCTAAAAAGAATCTAAAGTGCTAATAAGATGAAATGACCAAATATATAATTATCTTTGTTGTTGTGTGTTTATTTATGTGTCTGCATGTGTGTGTATATGCTCATGTGCCTCTAAGTGTGAGTGTGTGTGTTAGAGAGTGTACAGGTACACACATTTTCTTATGATTTTCAATCACTTAGAGATTGAGTGTGGGTGCGCCTTTCCAGATATTGTGGTCTAATTCAAGGAGGAAAACCAGACCTATGGAAGCCACAATAGGGAAATGCTCAAAGATGTGTCATTGCTGCTGAAGGTCTAGAACAGTACAAACCCATATGGTAGCCGCTAGCTGCAAGTTGCTACTGAGGCCTTGAGATGTGACTGGTACAAATTGAAATGTGTTATAAGTGTAAAATAAAATGTACACCACGGACAGCAAAAACGATGCCCTGATGTTATATGGCAATTATGTTTCAACTAAAAAGTGCATACCAGGGGCAGTTGGCTTACTCAGTCGGGGTTAAGTATCCAGCCCTTGGTTTCAACTCAGATTGTGATCTCACAGTTTGTGGGTTCAAGCCCTTTATTGGGTTCTGCTCTGAACGCGTGGTGCCTGCTTGGGATTCTCTTCCTTCCTCTGTCTCTGCCCCTCCCCAGTTTGCTCTCCCTCTCTCTCTCTCTCTCAAAAAGTAAATAAATAAACACAAAAATGCAAACCAAATTTCAGAGACAAGTACAAAAACAAGAATGAAAATATTTCATCAGTACTTTTAAAAGTAATGATTCCATGTTGAAATGATAGTGTTTGGGATATACTGGGTTAAATAAAGTATAATCTTAAAATATCACCTACTTCTTTTTACTTTTGAAAAACAAGATTGCTAAAAGTTTTTAATGGCACACATGGCTTGTGCCCTATTTCTCTCGCATCGTTTGGCTACATGGAGGTCGTTCGCAAACATTAGCCTGAGATTAAGTAATGCCTAGCAAATTCTTTATACTCAGATGAGATGGAATCATCACCTACTACTGTTAAGTCTAAAATTAAATAATGAAACTCACCACTGAAATTTCTTCTAGATATTTTGGTGTGCACAAAAGCGATTTAATAATTTTACATACATTGACAATATAATATGTAAGTATTTAAATGAAATCCTTTGAAATCAACTCTCAAATGGTTTTTGGATCTTTTTTTAACCTGTTTCTTTTTTCCTTCTTTTGTCTTCTTTCTTTCGTTTAATTTCTTATTTTTAATTTAAAAAACTTTTTTATTTTATTTTATTATTATTATTTTTTTTCACACCTGGCCAGGAAACTTCATGGTGTTATGGTCAACTTGCCGCACAACCGTGTTCAAATCTGTCACCAACAGGTTCATTAAAAACCTGGCCTGCTCCGGGATTTGTGCCAGCCTGGTGTGTGTGCCTTTTGACATCATCCTTAGCACCAGTCCTCACTGTTGCTGGTGGATCTACACCATGCTCTTCTGCAAGGTCGTCAAATTTTTGCACAAGGTCTTCTGCTCCGTGACTATCCTCAGCTTCCCTGCCATTGCTTTGGACAGGTAAGATCAGGCGGCTAGGGGTTCCCCCCCTTTTTTTTCCCCAAGTGCATTGAAAAACTAGCATCACAAAGCAAAGTGGCAAATAGTCAGTGTCGCACACACTGCTTTGTAGTCTGCTTAGGATCGACTGAAAGAGAATGAACATCTGAAACAGATGCCTCATGAAAGACATGCCGATTTCACAGCAGCTACGGAAAATAGGACCTTTAGAAAAGCTGCGGCATTTGTGGGGGGTTGTATCATGAGGTTGCTGGGGCACACTGGGTCATGATGTTGCTTCAGCTTGACCAGAATTGGCGGCATTGGCGTTGCAATTTGTAGTTGATTGCCCATCTGACTGATAACTCTGCAATTAGTGCTTTTTGATGTAGGATGAGAAACATTTGTGGAAGAAAAAGGGAACAGTTCAGTGGTTATTTAGCAAACGACTATCTAACCAATTTGGACCTGGCGAGATAATACCAGAATTCCTCTGGAGGATTTATTTCCAGGCCTTTATATTGTGGTGGTGGTGGTTTTCTCTTCCTATCCTCTTTATAAGGATCTTCATTTGAAAATGAATCGTATTGTAGCTACTGCCATCATACATAATTTGATCCAATTCATCAGGGTCAAGTGTAAAGATTCCAGTAATCGACAGCTTCCTGCCTTCTCTTTTTGTTGACAGCACTTGGTGAAGACCATTTCAGATAATGATATATTTTAGAGAATAGAACTAAATAAGCAAATAAGAGCTGGAAAGTATTTTGCATCCATGAGTACTTTTGCTTTCATGATTTACAGAGAGGAAAAGTTGCTGAGGGGAAGTGCTGGCTCTTCTGCCTTTATCCCCATTGGTAAATTTAACTACATTTTGGATGAATTTGGAATTTTTAAACTCATTGTCCATTCAAAACATACTTAATTCCTTAATTATTTGTGAGGGCATGGATTACAGAACCAATCTGTGGAGTCACTGCAGCCTCAGACCTGGAATTCTGGTTGTGTCAACTGCGCAGGGTCATCTGCATGGAAGGACACAGAGTCACACAAAGTCTTCAGTGTACTAGAAGTCATTGACTTTGTGGGTAAGAGAGAGGGCTCTGGAGCCTGAAGTCGGCTTTAAGTCCTACACATAACTGCTTTTTTGCTAGGTTGCTTTGGGCAAAGTGGCTTAACGTTTCTGAGCCTAAGGGTTGCTCAGTAGTAAGAAAAATTAAGTGAATTATTTATGACCTCTGCTTGGAAAGGCTGAGCCAATATTTGTTCATCTTGGGGTTTCCCTTTTGATTGGCATATTTTTTCTTAGATATATTATCTGCAATTGTTTTACCATCAGATCTTGCTAGGAGCCACTCTAGCTCTTTGGGAGTTTCTCACGAGAAACTCACCATCTACAGGGGCAGCGGAAGCAGGTGACAAAGCCAAGTGTCACAGGCCAGGGTGGTTTTGTGTCTGCATTCCTGTTTACAGGGGTCAGTTACTCAGCAGATGCAGCTAATTGTTACTTGGTGGGGATCTAGACTCACTAGACAGGACTTTCTATTTTCTTAGAAAAGAAATCAGAAATCCGGAGTTTTACTATTTTTATTTTTTTTAAGATTTTATTTCTTAAATAATCTTTCTACCCAACGTAGGGCCTGAACCCATGACCTTGAGATCAAGAGTGGCAGGCTCTAACCACTGAGCCAGCAAGGTGCCTGAGTTTTACTATTTTTAAATGTTGGCACCTAATTTTCATTCAAAAAAGATTATGTGCGGCACTCAATCCCTTCAGCAAGGTGAACGTGCCCCATGTTGTGCCATTTTGCTGTGCATATCTCTTACATGCTTAGCAAGAGGTCTCTGAGTATCTGGAAAGTGCCATCGCACAGCCCTGGAATCTTAACAGTGTAAGGTTGGAGTGGAAAGTCCACTTACACCCTGGTGGATGCTCTAATGTATTTTGTGTTGAACTGTTCCACGTTCACGGCAAGGATCCTTTCCACCCTCTTTCTGCCACCTGCTTGGTGAGGTCTTCCGTCTTCTGTCCGTGTCGTGGGCCTTTCTTTCTTGAAAGTTTATTTCATCCGTTTTATGGAGATATTATTTACATATCATAAAATTCACCCATTGTAAGTGTACAAGTCAATGAATTTTCGTATTTTTACATTTTTCGTATTTTTACATTTTTACCTTTAGAACATTTCCATGCCCCTAAAAAGAAGCCTCCTGCTCAATTACAGTCATTCCCCATTCCCACCCGTGGACTGAGGCAATTACTGATCTACGTTCTGTCTCTACTTGTTTGCTTTTGCGAACATCTATTGTCATTCAATGCGTTCTTTTGTGTCGAGCTTCTTTCACTCAGCTTCATGTCTTCAAAGTCCATTCCTGCAGTAGCTTTAGTGCTTCATCCCTTTTCTCCCCAGTTCTCTTGAGATGTCATCGACGTGTAACAGTGTAGAAGTTCACGGTGTATGGCAAAATTACTGGGTTTACATATATTGTGAAATGGCTGCCAAAGTAAGTTTAGTTAACATCCGTTATCTTGTACAGAAACTCCCCACCACCCCCCAAAAAAAGAAAAAAAGGAGAAAAATGGTTTTTATTTCCTTGCGATGAGAACTCTCAGGATCTACTCTTAAATTTTTGCACCATTCTTTTTTTCTTATTGCTGAATAAATATTCCCTTGTATGGATATGCTGTAATTTGTTCATCTGTTTGCTAGTTGACAGTCATCTGGGTTGTTTCCACTTTCTGGCTGTTGTGAATAATGCTGCTATGAGTCCTGAAAGATTTTTACAATAGGACGCAGCAAGAGTGGGAACACATGATTCTGAACAGGTTGCCATTGTGCCTGGAAGCTATGTACTAATCCCTGAGGGTTGTTTCTGGGCTCTCAGTCTTAGACAAGAAAATATGTAAACAATAAGAAATCCTTATTCTCTTTTCAGCCAAAAATCTGTTGTATTTTAGCTATGATTTAAAAAAAAAAAGCTTGGAAGTCGTTTTGGTAGAAAGAAAAGAGTGGTAAAAAAAAATCCTATTTTATTATGCAGAGAAGCAGAGTACTGTTAAGTGTAAGTATGGCGTGCATGAAGACTAAGGGGAGACAATCCTTTGTCTCACGTCTTTCTCAGATATTTGTGGCATGGCCCTGAGTCAGCAAGTTAGTTGGGAGGCCACTTCTTACATCATCTTCTAGTGATGTAAATGCTAACAAAATGATTTATAGCAAGCGTGTGTACTTTTCCAGTACACAGTGGAAGCCAGGTCTTGTTATCTGTCAGTTACCAAATGGGAATGCATTCATGTGTGTGCACGGGACCTTTACAATGGATTGATCAGTTATGCTTAGAAATGTATCTATACTCAGAGAAAAAAATTGAGAGCATGCATAACCTATGCATTTCTTTCTCTTTCTTTCTCTCCCAGAAAAGACATCTAGAGCACATTTCACCACATTCCATCCATTCCTGGTCATCCATGGTCATGTTGTGCTTCCATCACATCTCCCTCAGTCCGGAACATTCTCTCCCAGCCTGTCCAGCCTGTCCCCTGCCAGACTCCACCACAGCGCCACCTTCTGTTGACATTTTCCCAGGTGCTCCTTCTCCGGGACCTCCTTTGTGCATACCTCTAGAAGAGCCATCATCTCCTTGGTCATAATTGCTCATCTGCATGCCTTTTTCTGCATGGAGTTTTGAGACATTCCTGTATCTTTTCATCTTTGTAACCGAGTGTCCGGTGCAGTACCTGGCATATGGGCAGAGCTCAGAGAGCCCCACGGCAGGGAGGCACACATGCTTATCTGGCCCTGTAAGTGATGGATGTTGATAGAGTTGTAAGGTCGACCCCAGCTTTAGCTGACCACAGAGACCCGTGTTCACCATAGGTCTGATGGCTAGCGGCAGCCCTTCCATAACAGATCTTATTCTTAGGGCCTGAAGAATTACTCAGTTTCCCTAAATTGTTGGTGATATTGAAACAAGCTGCTCTTGGAGCTCTGATGACAGAATCATCACATTAAAGCTGGCAGGAAGAAAGGGTTGATCTGATTTTAACAAAAATCTAATTGTGCAGGCATTTTAGACATATTAATTGTTCTTAGGGTCACTGAGTGATTATCCTGGGAACAGCGGCTATTGAGCAGGAATATTTTTTGTTATTTGAATTGATTTTGTGCAAAGACCTTGTCAGAGTCTATCCTTCACATGGGGCTCATCTGCCCTGGGCGGCTTGTAAATGCTAATGATATACATGTGTGCACTATGGCCCAAGGCTGTTTTGGATATGTTTGTATACAAATTTCTTCCTCTCAGTGGCTTTGAAAATTGCCCTTAAACTCTTCTAGCCCATGTAAAATTTTTTGACAAGTTACCCTTTACCCTTAAATTGAAAAAATAGATGTCTTTACAGTAAATGGGAGACATCCTTTATATTGAGGGCACTCTTTGGGATCTAATGCTGGTGGCAATATTTATAACTAGCTATGAAATGAAATGATTTACTTGTTTTCCTTATAGTCTTGAGAGTCTCATATGACAGGGCTCTTCTCTGCTCATTTTTTGAAAAGGTATTTTTTGGCCTAGTGATAATTCTATTGTATGGGAAAGTCCTCAAAACTGAAGATCTGACTTTCTTTTAAAAAAATTTTTTTTAAATCTTTATTTATTTTTGAGAGAGAGAGAGAAAGAGACAAAATGCTAGCAAGGGAGGAACAAGAGAGAGGGAGACACAGAATTCAAAGCAGGCTCCAGGTTCTGAGCATCGAACCCATGAACTGCAAGATCAGGACCTGAGCTGAAGTTGGGCGCTCAACTGACTGAGCCACCCAAGCACCCCAACCTTTTTTTTTTTTTTTAACTGTTTAAGAAATGTTTTTAAATTTATTTTTGAGAGAGAGAGTGTGAGCAGGGCAGGGGCAGAGAGAGAAGAGGATAGGGGATTCAAAACAGGCTCCATGATGACAGCAGTGAACCCGATGCGGGACTTGAACTCACGGACTGTGAAGTCATGACCCAAGCTGAAGTAGGATGCTTAACCAGCTGAGCCACCCAGGTGCCCCAAGGTCTGACTTCCTAATTCCTCCAGTGCTTCCCTCTGTATTAGGCTAGATAAAAAAACTCGACCCATTTTTTCCCCCTGTCTCCTACTTTTGGTAATGTAGATTCCCCTAATGTGCACTGCCTCTTCTCCTGTGAAACGAATTTTGCTTGTGCATTTTGCAGGTACTACTCAGTTCTTTATCCACTGGAGAGAAAGATATCTGATGCCAAGTCCCGTGAACTGGTGATGTACATCTGGGCCCATGCCGTGGTGGCCAGTGTTCCCGTGTTTGCAGTGACCAACGTGGCCGACATCTATGCTATGTCCACCTGCACCGAAGTCTGGAGCAACTCGTTGGGCCACCTGGTCTACGTCCTCATCTATAACATCACTACAGTCATCGTGCCTGTGGCTGTGGTCTTCCTCTTCTTGATACTCATCCGACGGGCTCTGAGCGCCAGCCAGAAGAAGAAGGTCATCATAGCAGCTCTCCGGACCCCACAGAACACCATCTCTATCCCCTATGCCTCCCAGCGGGAGGCAGAGCTACACGCCACCCTGCTCTCCATGGTGATGGTCTTCATCTTATGCAGTGTGCCCTATGCCACCCTGGTTGTCTACCAGACTGTGCTCAATGTCCCCGACACATCTGTCTTCTTGCTTCTCACTGCCATTTGGCTGCCCAAAGTCTCTTTGCTGGCGAACCCTGTGCTCTTTCTTACTGTGAACAAGTCTGTCCGCAAGTGCTTGGTAGGCACACTGATACAGCTGCACCACCGGTACAGCCGCCGCAATGTGGTTGGCGCTGCGGGCGGGGAGGCTGATGCCAGCCTGGAGCCCAGCCTGCGCTCGGGCAGCCAGCTCCTGGAGATGTTCCACATTGGGCAGCAGCAGATCTTCAAGCCCACGGAGGACGAGGAAGAGAGTGAAGCCAAGTACACTGGCTCAGCCGACCTCCAGGCCAAGGAGATCCTTAGCACGTGCCTGGGGGGAGAGCGGGAGCCCCAGTTCGCACCTCCTGTGCCGCTCTTGGGCGCGGGGGACTCTCTCTCCCAGGGGGTGCCAGCAGCCCCTGCGGAGCCTGAAACGTTGCCTGACAAGTACTCCCTCCAGTTTGGCTTTGGGCCTTTCGAGCTGCCTCCTCAGTGGCTCTCAGAGACCCGAAACAGCAAGAAGCGGCTGCTTCCCCCCTTGGGTAACACCCCAGAGGAGCTTATTCAGACAAAGATGCCCAAGGTGGGTAGGGTGGAGCGGAAGATGAGCAGAAACAATAAAGTGAGCATTTTTCCGAAGGTGGATTCCTAGTGAGGACTGTAAATCCCTGGAAGCTGCAGGGAGCTCCCGTACTCCCGCCCTCCCTTCACTCTGGCGGGCCCTGTGACTCGTGTAGCTCATTGCAGCCAACTGTGGGTTGACTCCTTCTGTGTGAGCCAAATGCTGTTGGAGCGAGAGGGAAACCTATACAAATCAATTGTCCTCTTTATTGAGGGAGTATATATATGTATCTCTGTGATCTGTGTCCTTGGTAAAGTTTACGTTCCTCTCCGTGAAGACAAAAGGTGGACAGCGTGCAACGGGTCTTGGAATGGGCATTGCATGTGCATTTTCTGAAGACCCCTTGGTTCCTGGGCCCAGCAGAGAAAATAGGGAGAGAAGAACATCCGTGAGTGCAAAGGGCATAGGGGCCCTCTAAGGGAAGCCCAAGATAATGATGGAGTGGTGTGGCCACAAAGAAAATGCCCATTCGATTTACTCAGATATGACAAGTATTAAAAAATGTTTAATGTTGATCTGTATCTTCAGGGGAGATAGGGACTTAGCATTTGACACCTGACACCTTTTCTCTAGAAGGCCTGATCATATGACTCAGTTTCTCCCGAAGCCCTTCATCTCTTTCACTGGGATGTAGGCAAGGAATGGCTCTTCCACCCCCATTTGACAGACATGGCAATAAGCTGTGCTAGCTGTACTGTCTTGATTATCTTGACAGTCTTCTAATACTACTAGACCTCAGAATGCTCTGTCGGCAGTGTTGGTTGGAAAACACTACAAGAACTTTACTATGTCTTTCCCCCTTCAATTGCATTTTTTCAGCCAATGAGAGAGAAGCTAAGAGGTAGAGAAGAAAGACAGAAATGTCCACACCCTGTAGTCTTTTTCTCTTCCAACGTTGATCTCATGTGAAAGGGGCTATGTCGCGGTCAGTAGGAGTGAAGTGCACTGAACAAGATTATCTTGTGCAAATTTTGGGATTCCAAGGTAATTTAAAAATGCAGAGTTAGTGTAAACGGGATCCTCTGGAAACATCAAGCTAAAAATACTTGACTAGGAAAAGTGATTCTGCCGAGAGAATTCTGACAAAGATGGCTTCCTTCTACTGAGGACTCCAGAACCCAGGTGTGGCCAGTGTTGTCTTCAGTCTCTTTGCACAATTGTGGCTCTCCCTTCGTTGTGGACACAAAGAGGAACAGGACAGGGAGAAAAAATTAATCATTTTAAATACCAAGGCAGCACCTAGCCCAGGTGAGCTCTTCACTTCCTCTTTTCCGGTAAAGTTTTAACAGGAGTTCAAGTGCATAAAGGAGGAGAAGGAGGATAGTGTCCTCAACAGATTAGCCTCCTGGGGGGGGGGGGGGGAGAGTCTCTTATAAGCAATTTGAGTCTGCTTTGGGGTAGATTTCGCCATGCTGAATTCAAACTACAGGTGACACTTCACTTTTAGTGAGGGCGAATGAAGTGCCAGCTCCACTCTTCTCTCTAGGACGTGTTGTTCTTGTTAACAGTATGTAGGGGGGACCATCCAGTGCCTTGAGCAAGCTTGAGTGAAAGTAGGCATTCTCACTGGCAACCTGCCTTCCACATCCCAAGGGCGGTGATCCTCACGGATCCCCTCCTTTACCCACATGGGCCCTCTGGCCCTCTGCGGAAGCTCAGACTATGCGAAGGGAGTTTCTTGTGATGTCTGGTGTGGTGTGGTGTCTTGTGATTCCAGAGTATGAACCCAGAATCCCTTCCCCGGAAGAGGGAAATCCTTCCTCTTCGTGTTTTGTCTCCTTGCAGTGTTGTGCACTCTTAGCACAAACAGGGGACTGCCACATCCTCTCTGAGCGCCCCCTGCCCTCGGCCCTTTGTGCATGCCATCTGTAGCTTCATGCCCTGGTAGTTAATGGTGGCCCTTCAAGCTTATCATTCAAACCTGTCTCAACTGTTACAGCTTCCACCAAGGAGAAACAAAATCTGTCAGAAAATTGTGTCTACTTTAGAAGAATCTGTCAAATGTAGCCACTTTGGTGTTGTTCTGATAATATATATGTACAACTTAATACACCCGGGTGAGGCAGACTTGGGTAGTTCTTACTTATGTATGTTTGAAGCACATGGTTGACTTCTAACAGGTCATTGCCAGGTGTATTTCTATAGTCTTTGAAGAATTACATTTTAATAAAAAACTGAAAAGCCGTTTCTGAACTCAAAGAAGTTGAATGAGCTATGTTTTTTTGTTTCTTCTTTTCCCTCTCAAGTGGGTGTATTAATGTAAACTGAGTGTTGAGTTAATCAAAATCATAGTGGTATTGGGAAGGTAGAGAAGTAGAGGGGATGATTCTGTGAGAGAGCAATCTTCATCTAGCCTGACAGGAAACAAATTATGTCCAAAATGGATGGTGCAGAAGAGAGGAGAATACACATATTTAGAAATACGCAGATGTGTGACCGTTCCACAGATAACATTATTGCAGGTCATGGCCTCTGGGAATGCTTTGTTTTAAGCCTTTTTGTTATTTTTTTTTAATTGAATATTTATTTCTAAGGAAGAGAGAGAGACACAGTGTGAGCGGGGGAGGGTCAGAGAGAGGAGACACAGAATCTGAAGCAGGCTCCAGGCTCTGAGCTGTCAGGACAGAGCCTGACGCGGGGCTTCCACTCCAGGACTGTGAGATCATGACCTGAGCCAAAGTCGGAAGCTCAACCAACTGAGCCACCCAGGCGCCTGAGGCCTTTTTGTTATATTTTAAAACAGTCTACATATCTAGACAAAAATAAAAATCAGCTTTTAAAAACTTCTTAATTTTGAGGTGCACCATCAGACTAAATAAAAGGAAAGAGAAGAAACCGTATGCATCATTAAAGGGACTTGAGAAAAGCAGGCCATTTAGGCTTTCAGAGTCAGAGTTGCCAATGGATTTCTGCTGGTACACTCAAATAATGTAGTTTGCTCAGATGATTCCTTTGATTCGGTTTTATGAACTAGGCCTTTATAGGGTGTTTTGAGTTCTGTCCTGCCCCCCCTTATTTCTTCAGTAACTAGGAGAAATACTTCTTCTTTCTTTTTTTGAGGAGTGTATTTATTAAAGTACATTTAAGATTTGGGGCGCCTGGGTGGCTTAGTCGGTTAAGCGTCCGACTTTCGCTTAGGTCATGATCTCGCGGTTCGTGGGTTCGAGCCCTGCGTCGGGCTCTGTGCTGACTGCCAGTTCAGAGCCTGGAGCCTGTTTCAGTCTGTGACTCCCTCTCTCTCTGACCCTCCCCTGCTCACGCTGTCTCTCTCTCTCTCTCCTAGAAATAAATAAAACGTTAAAAAAAAAAAAAAAGTAAAGTACATTTAAGATTTATTGCTACTTTTTCTGAGCAAGTTTAAGTAATACTAGTTTGCTTCAGAAATTTAGACCCCATGTAGTATTTTTTATTTATGCAAAAATATTGAGTTTAATGAATTAAACTATTCTGGAGTTTACTTTAAGTGACATCTACATCTCCTTAAGAAAATATCTCAAGTGGGGGCGCCTGAGTGGCTCAGTCGGTTAAGCACCTGGCTCTGGATCTGGTCATGATCTCATGGTTCATGAGTTCGAGCCCCATATTGGACTCTGGTGTTGACAGCTCAGAGCCTGGAGCCTACTTCGGATTCTGTGTCTTCCTCTTTCTCTGCCCCTCCCCTGCTCTCTCTCTCTCTCTCTCAAAAATAAATAAACATTATAAACAATAAAAAAAAGAGAATATCTAAGGTGAACACAGTATAAGTACCTTTGCATTAACTACTTTAAGTCATTAGAATATTATTTAGAAAATCCCAGTTAGTTTTAATTTACAATACTCTGTCTTAAAGTTTATTCCTTTGGTAACATTTGGCTTTTTAATGCCTACTTTGTATTTATATATGATGTTTCACTGAAGGATATTAAAGCACAGCCCACAGATTTTCTGTAGGAAATGAGATGATCTCTATTTTGCAGATGGGGAAACTAGAGGTACAGACGGCCACATCATTAGCCCTCAGAGATGAAGCAAGTTAGGGACAGAGCTAAAAACAGCACTAGGCATTAAGGCCCAATTCTTCCACTGCGCCCTCTAAAGTACTGATGATTATGATCATCCTCCGTTATTACGATGATTTTTGAATACCCACTTGGCAGATAGTATTAAACTGTACTGGGGACTGGATTAAAACCTTCAAAGCCTGAGAGCTGCTTTTCTCAATGTTATTTCCCAAATTTCCTTCTGCCCTGTGATTTTCCCTGTTTCATGGTAGAGTAATTCAGTTCAGAGTACATGTTAAGAAACCCTTAATGGAATGCCAAGACTGAGACCATTCAGCTGAGAGTATTCACAGACATCAGACATCGTCTTCTGCCTCATGTCCTCCTTGATATTTCTGCACCGATGTTACCCTTAGTTTCATTTAAGAGTCAATGGCATCAAGGGGCACCTGGGTGGCTCAGTCGGTTAAGCGTCCGACTTTGGCTCAGGTCATGATCTCACGGCTGTGGGTTTGAGCCCCATGTCGGGCTCTGTGCTGACCGCTAGCTCAGAGCCTGGAGCCTGTTTCAGATTCTGTGTCTCCCTCTCTCTCTGACCCTCCCCTACTCATGCTGTCTCTCTTTCTCAAAAATAAAGAAAAAGCTTAAAAAAAAGTCACTGCCATCAAATCATTCTTACCCATTGCCCAGGCTCCTGCGGGGACGCTTGCTCCTGTTTTCTGTGAGTACATGAAATGTTAACAGCAGTCATTCATCCATGACAGTAAATATTACTGCATTTAACAATGTTATTATAGGGGCGCCTGTGTGGCTTAGTCGGTTAAGCGTCTGACTTTCGCTTAGGTCATGATCTCACGGTTTGTGGGTTCGAGCCCCGCGTCGGGCTCTGTGCTGACTGCCAGCTCAGAGCCTGGAGCCTGTTTCAGAGTCTGTATCTCCCTCTCTCTGACCCTCCCCTGTTCACGCTGTCTCTCTCTATCCTAAAAATAAATAAAAATATTAAAAAAAAACACACTGTTATTATAGTGGAGCATAAAGTACTTAAGATATGGTTTCTGCCCTCTGGACAGCTTAGGGGAGAGACAAATCCCCTGTAAGAGACACACAGCAGGAAATGCTCAAGTGCTAAGAAGAAGGGCTGAGGAAAGTGAAAATTAGGTTTCGCCGAGAACGTGCATCTTCATTAGTGATTTTGTTCTATGGCTAGTTCTATGCAAGGTTTTTCTTTAAATTCAGAAAATTTCTTTCTCCATAAAATGCCCATTTACTCCACATAGTCGTAGTACTTGGAATGTGGAGTATCTTAGCCTAGTTATAATTTAAAATGAAGAAACTGTGGCCCAGGAGACTGATTTTTTTTTAAGACCTTGAACCAGAACTCATGATTTTAAAAAATGCCTAACCCATAAGCAAGATGTGGGGAGTGGAAACCAGTGCCTTTAAATGTCATTTTCATGATGAAATATAAATAATTCAATAGATGACGAAATGAAGATGAAGAAGAGATGAAGATGAAGAAATATTTTCCCAACTAAGGCTTTCTGTTTTCTTATCTGCTACTTACTTCAGATGGGCAACTACTGCTTGGCACTGGAAAACCCTGCCCTTACTGCTGACCCTTTCTGTTGCATGTGAGTGGATGGAAGGAGTTGGAAGGGAGTCATGTGACCACCTAACCCTGCCCCTGTCAAGATCACTAGACATGATTAGAGAATGGCTAAAAACTCACTTTCCCAGAAATAGTTTGCTGGAGGATTTGACTCCAAGTACATGACCAGGGAAAGGCAGACAAATGAGCGTAGGAATGCCAGTGTGCCACCTGGATACAAAATTACCCCAAATTTGGGTCAAGGTAACAATCTCTAGATTCATAACAAAAAAAATAGTTGGCAATTTTCACAAAAGCACCAAGTCATCCATAGCAAAACCTGGAAGACAAATGGCATTCTTCAGTATAGATAGGAAGGCTGCTTTTGTTTGAGATAAAAATACTCATTAACAATTGCAGTGAAATATTCAATACAGAATTTCAAGAACATTTTAATTTCTTTATTTCTATAAAGTAAAGAAAAGTAGGAGTACCTTCCCATTAAAAAATAGTCTGGTAAATTGAAGTCTGGAGAAGTGAGAAGCTTGTCTTAATTATTTTTTAAGTTTATTTCTGAGTGTGTGAAAGAGAGAGAGAACATGAGCTGGGGAGGGGCAGAGAGAGAGGGAGACGCAGAATCCAAAGCAGGCTCCAGGCTCTGAGCTGTCAGTAGAGCCCAATGTGGGGCTCAGACTCACGAATTGCGAGATCGTGACCTGAGCTGAAGTTGGATGCTCAACCGATTGAGCCACCCAGGCGCCCCAGAGGTTTGTCTTTCTGAAGGCAACAGTAGAGGGGAATGCAAACCCAAATCTCACAAAACCTAAACCAGTTTTTAGTTCATTCTATTGCATTGTGCTATAAGAATTAGGGCATACCTACTGTCATTTGCTTTGTTTAATTCTTTGCCTCTAGGTTCCAGGGGACAAGACAGATGGCTGTTGTTAGTTCCAAGATGCAGTTATTGCTGTCGAGCCTGTTGAGCAGGTGTCTCTTATGCTGATAAGAATATCATTGCAGTTGAGGCCGGGACACATGAACAGGTCATTTCCAGACGGAGCCAAGCTAGCTTCAATTGGGTGATCATAGAGTCTCAGAGCTCAAAATAGGCTTAGAAGCCTTTATCCAGCCCTTATTTTCCTAGGTGAAGACACAGGTAGAGGAAGGTCAAAAGGCCAGGCCCCCAGTCAACTCTGCAGAGACCTGATGAGAAACCAGGGAGGGAAGCATAATTTAAAAGGGTTTTATGTCAGTGTAAAAGTCACACAACACATTTTGGGCCAAATTAGAATATTCCAATTTGGTATGCTAAAATGAAGAGAAAATAAATCAGCTTCTGTTAATAAGGAGAATGGATGATCAACAAAGAAAGATTAAACAAGAAATCCAGTAGTCCTCAAAATGTTGAGTAGTTCCTAGTGTAATAAACACCTTGCATGTCCAGATGGAAACGTCCCTTTGAATGTGAGCTAAGGAAAGGGGTGTGTTAGAAGTCAGTGAGAGGCTGGGGCGCCTGGGTGGCTTAGTCGGTTAAGCGTCCGACTTTCGCTTAGGTCATGATCTCGCGGTTTGTGGGTTCGAGCCCCGCGTCGGGCTCTGTGCTGACTGCCAGCTCGGAGCCTGGAGCCTGTTTCAGTCTGTGACTCCCTCTCTCTCTGACCCTCCCCTGCTCACGCTGTCTCTCTCTCTCTCTCCTAGAAATAAATAAAAATATTAAAAAAAAAAAAGTCAGTGAGAGGCTAACACATCCAGGATGGCAGCCTGGCTGCTGACCGAGGAACAACGCCCCGTGCTTATTTACCCATCTCTGAGACCTTAACCCTGGGAAAACAAATTTCTCTGCATTGCTGCTTAAGACCCGTGAAGTTTGGTTTGAATACATTTCTAAAAGACTGTGAATCACTTTTAACCTTATTTTGGCTAAAACAAAGATTTACATAATAATAAAGATTTACATAATTTACATACAAAAAATGCATTTTAGTACATAGATCAGGAGACCCAATTTAAAATAAAACAAAACAAAAAATAACAGGAGCGCATGGATGGCTTGGTCAGTTAAGGGTCTGACTTCATCTCAGGTCATGATCTTAGCGGTTTGTGAGTCTGAGCCCCATGTCACATTCTCTGTCTCCCTCTCTCTCTACCCCTTCCCCGCTCATGCACGTGCGCACTCTCTCTCTCCCTCTCTCAAAAATAAATAAACATTAAAAAAATAAAAGAAACAAAACAAAAGCCAAAACCATACAGGATCAGAGATCTTGCTCAATTTAAAGTTATGGCTTGGAATCAAAGATAGGCATGAAGCATGACACTCAGAAGCGGCAGGGGCCAGCACCCAGGATGGATTGTCACAGTGAAATTGCTCAACTTCTCTTCGGCTATTATCCACAAGCAGTGTCTCATCCATTCCTCTGGCAGAGGCGACATGCCAGGAGTAGAACACCGTAATCTCAACTGGCATCCAGCAATGGAAACAGCAGCTATCCTCGAGAAGGTTCTGGCAATTCTTGAACTCTTTACAGATCCAGAATTGCTGCAGGCGACCAAACTCTGGAGCCGGCAATATAACTAGAGAATGAAGCAGCCTGTTACTGGGAGGGAATTTTCTGAGAAGAGAAACAAATTTCTCCCTTACTGGTGAATGACTCACTTGGCAGAGATGATCTCTTGAGGGCAGAACTGAACTGAGATGAAAAAAAGAGTCATTCTGGAGTTTAGAAGATGTCTTCATGATATTTATTTTACTATCCTTTTTTTTTTTTAATTGTCAAGGGCTGGGTCCCTAGCAACAGGATTTTTTTCTTTTTTTTTTTTTAATGTTTTGTTTTTAGTTTTTTTTAATGTTTTATTTATTTCTAGGAGAGAGAGAGAGACAGCGTGAGCAGGGGAGGGTCAGAGAGAGAGGGAGATACAGGCTCTGAAATAGGCTCCAGGCTCTGAGCTGGCAGTCAGCACAGAGCCCGATGCGGGCCTCGAACCCACGAACCGCGAGATCATGACCTAAGCGAAAGTCGGACGGTCAACCGACTAAGCCACCCAAGCGCCCCTATTTATTTTACGATCTTAAAAAAAAAAAGCCTCTATTAGCTTTCTGGGTCATGATTGTAAAGGGGCACTGTGTTTGTGTGTGTGTGTATTTTTATGCATCTCCACGGTCTCCTGGCATAGTTTGGCTTCACCCCTCCCCCACGCTAAAATTCATATCACTTGAATAAGTTAACCAAGGTCACATGACAACACCTGGGTTAACTCTTTTCGCTTAAAAATTTCAAGAAGTATCCTTATATATTCGGGCTAACAGATACTGACAAGTGGTGAGCTTCCTTCCCCCTCGATTTTTAAAAGGGGGACATTCTCTACCTAGCACTCCATGCCGTATAGCACTCCACGATAGACAGGAAGAGGGAGAGAAGGGTTCAGAATCAAGGAAGTGAGAAGGGAGAATACTGTCTAGTTTTCTTGATTAATATTGACAAAGGAGGTACCGGACGTCTCTGGGTTGCCCAGCTCTAGGGAGCTCCATGGTGCCTCGCGGAGGAGTGACCTCATCACCATATACCCTTTGAAATGAGGTTTTTAAGTCAGTGGTTTTCAAAGCATACTCATGGCTTTACTGCACCACAAGGTATGTGGTAAAATGCAGGTTCCTGCACTTGGCCCCAGGCCCTACTAAGTCAAGGAATAGGGACTAAAATGAACATTTTATTTAAAAAAAAAAAAAAAAAGTTTATTTATTTATTTTGAGAGAGAGAGACAGAGAGACATAGAATCTGAAGTGGGCTCTGAGCTGCCAGTGTAGCGCCTGATGCTGGGCTTGAACTTATGAACCTCTAGACCATGACCTGAGGCAAAGTTGGACACTCAGGTGCCCCTATAATGAACATTTTAAATAACACATGAGGGGCACCTGGGTGGCTCAGTCAGTTAAGCATCCGACTTCTGCTCAGGTCATGATCTCACGGTTCGTGGATTCGAGCCCTGCGTTGGGCTTTGTGTTGACAGCTAGCTCAGAGCCTGGATCCTGCTTTGGATTCTGTGACTCCCTCTCTCTCTCTGACCCTCCCCTGCTCACGCTGCCTCTCTCTCTCTCAGAAATAAAGAAAACATGAAAAAAAAAAATAAAAAAAAAACCCAAATGAAAAGATCCCTATGAACAATAAAACTGAGAATCCATTTTTAGCAGATTTATTTCATAACTTTGAAGTACTGGAAATGCACTAAACATGTACTAAATTTCAAGTGCATTTTACTTTGAGTAAGAGTAGGGTCACCTGCTTCAGAACTTACTTTTCATTTTTTTTTTTAAATATATATTTTTAATGTTTTTTATTTCTAGGAGAGAGAGAGAGAGAGAGAGAGAGACAGCGTGAGCAGGGGAGGGTCAGAGAGAGAGTGTGTTTCATTTTCTGAAATAGGCTCCAGGCTCTGAGCTGGCAGTTAGCACAGAGCCCGACGTGGGGCTTGAACCCACGAACCGCGAGATCATGACCCAAGCGAAAGTCGGACGCTTAACCGACTAAGCCACCCAGGCGCCCCCTTACTTTTCATTCTTTACAGCTCTAATTACTTCCCTGTTCATGCCTCTTGGTTATGTGGATGGTACCTGGCCAAGCAGGATTGGGAGGTGTGGGAGTGAGTCCAGTCTGTATCAAAGGGGCAAATGAAATAAAATACGGACTTCTTTTAAGCCTGCAGACTTTATATAAATACAAGTGTATGAGAACTTCAGTCTTTCAAAGTCACCAATGGTTATTTGATATTAGATATCAATAACATGTACTGGAATATTTTAAAAATTCCATTCTGTTCTTCTGAGATTTGATTTTTACTTTTCCAGTTTGGATGACTATTTAAAAATGTATCCAAGCACAGTTCAAACATACAGGATATTTGGGTGCAGTGGTTTCTTAAATCACTCCTAAAAATCCAAGAAAAGGGAATTGCTGAGGGTTTTGTTTTTAACAGACAATCAGCACCATCTAGTGGATACAAATAACCTCTTTTCTTGAATTCAGTCCAGTGAGGAGGTGAAGAGAGCAGGCTTTTGGGACTGGCTTGGAAGCTCAGTATCAGTTAGTTCCTGAGTGACCTCAGAAAAATTACTTAACCTGTCTGTGCTCTGCTTCTCAACTACAAATGTGCATAATAATAGTGCCCCCTCATAGGATGTTATGAAGTGAGATGATACATCTAAGTTATGTCCCAAATCCTCAGTAAATGTTATTTTTAAATAACACTGAGCCATAAACTCACAGGATATGGCAGCTGTCCAGTGGCACATGTTTTTAACTGCTTTCCGAAAGAAATGGCCATTTAGTCTATAGTTTATAGAATGTATGATAGGTATGTATGAGATGAGGCTTAATGAGGTTCCACTCCTAGTGTGCTGTCACATTTTGCTGAAGCTTATGGTAAGAAAAGGAAAATTGGGGGAACAAAGGTGGAATGGCAGATGGGACCCAGATGGAACACAATGTGAGCTCTCTGTCATTCATTCAAATCTGACTCCACTTAGCAGGAGAAGGTGAAGAGTAGAGAGAGACTTAAAATGCAAACCAACTCTGAAACCAGTGTGGCTATAGGTCACCACCCTGTAATGAGACAGGGCCATTTTAACTTAAAATATCTTGACTCTAGAAGAAATCTTCATCAATTATTGAAAGGCACAATACCTTCTAGAATATGTCTGTGTTTTTTGTTTGTTTTTCTAAAATTTTTTTATTTTTTATTTTATTATTTTTTTTTAAATTTTTTTTAATGTTTTATTTATTTCTAGGAGAGAGAGAGACAGCGTGAGCAGGGGAGGGTCAGAGAGAGAGGGAGTCACAGACTCCGAAACAGGCTCCAGGCTCTGAGCTGGCAGTCAGCACAGAGCCCGACGCGGGGCTCGAACCCACGAACCGCGAGATCATGACCTAAGCGAAAGTCGGACGCTTAACCGACTAAGCCACCCAGGTGCCCCTAAAATTTTTTTAAATTAAAAAAGTTTAATGTTTATTTATTTTTGGGACAGAGCGACAGAGTGTGAGCAGGGGAGGGGCAGAGAGAGAGGGAGACACAGAAGCAGAAGCATGCTCCAGGCTCCGAGCTGTCAGCACACAGCCCCATGGGGCTGGAACTCAGGAAGTGTGAGATCATGACCTTAGCCAACTGAGCCACGCAGGTGTCCCTGTCTCCTTTTTGAACACAACACTTCAGAAAACAGTATAGAAAAATAGGGTGCTCCTTGGCGTATCTGAATGTGAACCGTTTTAATGGTATCACCCGCAATAGCTGACACAGAAGTCAGGAAATTAACAACAGAGACACAGCATATCGTGTACTAACACACAACATATACAACTTGTTAAAATCTGCCCTCAAGGTGGATACAGCCTCTCTGCAGTTCGCAAAAGGTAGTAGCAGGAGGTAAATAAAGAAAGTGAGAATGACAGAAAGCAAGATGAGTTTCCTGTTTGGTAAAGTTACAGCGAAGAGACACTGTTTTGATTGAACCTTAATTTTCTTTTCACTTGCTTCTTAGGTATCTTCTTTGTATATATTTTAAAAGCAACAGTTTAAAAAAGAATGAAAGGCAGATGGGTCATAACCTTGATTTTTCTTAAGTGGGTTTTTCTCCCACATCCCCAAGAAATCTGAAGTATATTATTCTCTTAAAAATTTTTTTTAAACATTTATTGATTTTTGAGAGACAAAGACAGAGCACGAGTTGGGGAGGGGCACAGAGAGAGCGAGAGCGAGAGCGAGAGAGAGAGAGAGAGAGAGAGAGAGACAGAATCTGAAACAGGCTCCAGGCTCTGAGCTGTCAGCACAGAGCCCGACGCAGGGCTGGAACTCACGAACTGTGAGATCATGACCTGAGCTGAAGTTGGTCACCTAACCGATTGAGCCCCTGAAATATGTTATTCTCTTAATGAGCACCATTAGTCACCAAAAATAAAAATGGAAAGGATGGCCTTTATTCACAGAATATTACAATTGTGCGGACACTTGGAGTCTGTTTCCTGTCTAGCTGCTCCGAGAGTGGTCGGGGGACCAGAAGCATTGGCATCACCTGGGAGCCTGTTACAATCTTGGGTCCCACCTGACAACATTGAATCAGCATTTTTACAAGAGCCCCAGTTGATTTATCTGCACATTAAAGTTTGAGAAGCCTTAGAATTTTGGGTTCATTGGCTCTCAGATACAGCCCCACAATCAGTAGTTTATGAAATCTCCCCAAGGGATTCTAACGCACTAGAGGTAAGAATTGCAAAACGAGTCCACATTTGGGGCCCCTGGGTGCTTCAGTCGGTTAACTGTCCAACTTCAGCTCAGGTCATGATCTCACGGTGCATGGGTTCAAACCCTGAGTTGGGCTCTGTGCTGACAGCTCGGAGCCTGGAGCCTGCTTCGGATTCTGTGTCTCCCTCTCTCTCTGCCCCTCCCCCACTCATGCTCTGTCTCTCTCAAATATAAACATTAAAAAATTTTTTTGAAACAACAACAGCAACAAAAACTAGTCCACATATCTCAAGTGAAGAAATTATGGCTCACAAGAGCATACAGATATATGTAAGATAGCCCAGCTATTTGGTATCAGAATCCATATGATGTCATCTCTCCTCCTTACATAAAACAACAACAAACAAACAAACAAACAAAGCAAACAAAACAGAGTCAAGGGAACAGAGGATAGGGAGTATGGAACAGGAGATTATTATTTTACATAGGGTGGTCAGGAAAGACTTGCCTGAGGAAGGAAACACCTCAGGGAAGAGAGGAAGTGAGTCATGTGGATACTTGGGCAACTGTAGTCCTGGCAAAGGAAGGAGAGGGCTGGTGTGTGTGTGTGTGTGTGTGTGTGTGTGAGTGTGCGTGCGTGCGCGCGTGTGTGTATGTGTGCACGCGGGAAGAGGGGGGATACTGGGGAAGTTATTCCATTTTGGAGGAATAACAACAAGAAATAGTATTCCAAATTCCCTACATACTGATCTTTGGGAGACAGAAACAAGAAGTCAAAATTGCCAGCAATTCTCAAAACCTTAAGTTATTCTTAAAATATTTTCAACCTTCTTCATATTCTTGTTATCATGCTATCTGAATCACTTTTATAAGAGTGTTTACAAATAGTTACAAGAACTGTGGCCTATAGTAAATATTCAAATATCCAAATACTGGAGAACACAGAGAACATTGTTGGGTATCGTTTGAATAATGTAACGTACAAATCTTCAGGTGAGGTTAACAGCATTTCACAGAATTGCAGGGTGGGAGTCTCCAGTTTAAGGACTCATTTTTGAGTCAAAACTTGCTATTTCTTGGAACACAATTCATAGAATTTGTATGAAGTATAACATGAGTATCAACTTATTAATACTTATTTTATTTGCGAGAATGACAGCAGCAGACAGGGCCAGGAACACACATGTGGAACTTCGCACCAGCTCCACGCAAGACTGACAAATCTAATGGTGACATGTTCCCACCCAGGTTCTGAGAATGTTGACCTTAACTTCTGATACAGTGTTTGCATTTCCTGCTTTTGCTTTCACCTTGACATCAGGGGATTTCTTCAGTAGCACATCTATGTTGATGGATAACGTTTAATTTTCATAGGAGAATTAGAATATACTTCTTCTATTTTTCCTGATTTCTCAACTTTTTTCTTTAATTTGGAAAAACATACACATTTCCTGATAAATGCTGGGAAGGAATTCCTGCGCAGAAACGCTAACAAGAAGGATGATGATGCTAGAGCAAATTTTACCAGGGAGAGGGTCGTAGGATTGGAAGTCTGAGAGAAAACACAGAGCCTGTTCATTTGGACCTGTGGGCACTCTAAAAACTCTGCATGAAAGAGGGGAGCCATGGAGAGATCTGAGCAGAGGAGTGACGTCGTCTGCCTTTGGTTTTGAAAGCATCATTCAGGCTGCTGTGTGAAAGTAGTAGAGGCAAGGGAGGCAACAGATAGGAAGAAGTTGTTGCAAAGATCTAGGTGAGAAGCGAAGGCAGTACAGACCAGTATGGAAGCCCAGAAGGTAGTGAGCGGTCATTAGATATTGGATATATTTTAATGTAAAGCTGATAGGATTTATAACAAATTGATTGTAGAGTGAGAGGAAGAGGAATTGAGGATGACTTCAAGGGTTTTTGGTCTGAGCCTGGCAAGATGGAGTTACCATTTACTGAGATAGATAAGTGGGTGGAGCGGCAGTGAGGATGACTGTGGAGAGGTTTGTTTTTTGACATGTTAGGTTTGAGATGCTTCTTACATCTAAGTGGAGATGTCATATAGTCAGTTGGATAAAAGTGTGGACCTCAGGGGAGAAGTCTGGGTTGGAGCTAGAATCGCAGGATTTAACAGTATACGGGTGGCATTTACAGCCAGGTTTTGAAACCCAGCACCGCCCTAGATGGTCAGCTGTGTGTAGCTCACCAGCTCACTTTACCTTTGTCCTTTCGCTTCACTGCAAAACACTTAAAGAATACACATCCTACCTACCTAAAATAACGAGGCTCAAGGGGCTGTGTACGGGGAAATGCATTGTAAACTGTATAAAGTGCTGTCTATACTACAAAGCAGAAGTTTGATGGTTCTGGGCATGAAGAAAATCAGTTTGGGGGATCTATGGAAATAGTCTTCATGCGCCGAGGATGAGAGAATCCACACACACACACACACACAAGAAAGTGCGAATAAAAATCATTACTCTTGGACTATAGCCCAATTTTGCAAAACTAGTGTTTTTATTTACATGGAATCCAAAATTCAGCAAGAACTTCATGTACATAATCTTTCTGAGCTGCACAACCATCTTGTGAGGAATTACTGTCATTCCCATTTTACAGAGGAGGAAACTGAGCTCAGAGAGGATGCCAGACCTACAGAGCTTCATACTCATGGTAGAGAGCCACAGAAGCATCCAGACATCCTCCTTCTGAGTTCAGTGTAAAAAACGAGCGATCCATTCCCTAGCCACACAGTCGTCGGACAGACGGAGGAAACAGCAGGACTGGCCCACTCCCGGACTTCCCTCAGCTTTCCTCGTCGCCCTTGACCCCCACATCTCATTTCCGCATGGTACAGCCCTTTTCTCTTATCGCGAGACTGGAAGCTTCGTGCTTCTGGTTGCCAGGGGAACCGCGTTCCTGGAGGCAGGAGGGCTTTGGACACGCAGCTCCTTCCCCTTCCAGAAAAGCTGTGGTGACGGGAAAGAACCTTCCCTTTTGAAGGACAGGGGGTGACGCTGAGTGTCAGCCTGTGCGCTTCTGCGCCCGTCAACGGTCTGCTGCCTGGGGACTGGCTCCCGGAGTTTCCACCGGGAAGGTAAGGCACCGCACCTGTTAGGGCCCCACCTTTAACGGCGCGCGACTCGCGGAAGAGTGAGCGAGGCGGTGTCCTGTCAGGGACAGCCCCTGGGCGGGCAGGGAGAGGGGCAGGGCCAATGAGAGGGCAGGGCGGAGTCGTGTCAAGCCAGTGGGCCCGGAGACTGGCTGTTAGCGCGAGGAGGCAGGGCCGGTAGGGGGCGGGCTCAGCCGGGCTGGGCGGGGCCTAGGAGGCACCGCCGTCCCGCCACCGAGGCCTCTACCTCTACGAAGACTCCCCAGGATTTCCTGGACCCAGCGGCAAACTTTCCCGACCTAAAGTCTTCGTATCAAGGACTCCTGTCGTCCGGTGCCTTCTATTCCTTAAGATCTAAAGTGTGGGGCACCTTGGTGTCTCAGTCGGTTGGGCCTCCTGTTTGAGCTCAGGTCGTGATCTCACTATCCTGGAGTTCGAGCCTCGTGTTGGGTCTGTGCTGACAGCTTGGAGACTGGAGCCTCCTTCAGATTCTGTGTCTCCCTCTCTGCCCCTCCCCCACTCATGCTCTGTCTCTGTCTCTCTCTCAGAAACAAACAAACATTAAAAAAATTAAAAGTTATAATTAAAATTGCCAGTCATTTAAAATAGGCCATAAATAGCAAAGGATACACACACACGCACACACACACACACACACACACACACACACACACACACGCATGTCACAGGACAAAGAAAAAGGTGGCCAGTAAACACTTGATTGGGGACTCAATTAGTCTCGTAATTAAAGAAATGTAAATCAAGTTCACAGATACTTTTGACACTTACGAGATTGACAAAGACGATAACCAGATTGACCCCACACCAGAATGGGGAAAGAGGAACTTTCATCTGTTGATAGTAGTGTAATTTGGTACAAACGTTTTGGTGGACAGTGTGGCATCCTACCAAAGTTTGAAACACAAGAATTCTTTGACTCAGCGTAGTTTATCTTCTGGGTATATAAACAGAACTAAGAAAGATTCATACAAAGAAGTTAACTTGCAGTTGTGTGTGTGCCATTTGTGTGTGTTTGTGTTCGGGAGGAGTAGGTAGGTAAAAAGGATAGGTTTGCATATACCTAAAAAACGTGAGCCCTCCCCCCCTCCCCATCTACTAATAGTGGTTCTTGGGGTGAGGGAAAATTTGACTTCATTTTTTTTTTTTAAATGTTTATTTGAGAGAGAAAGAGAGAGACCCTGGGCATGACAAGCAGGGGAGGGGCAGGGAGAGAGGGAGAGAGAGAATCCCAAGGAGGTTCCCGCTCTAAGTGTGGAGTCGGATGAGGGGCTCGATCCCACAGACTGTTGAGATCCTGACCTGAACCCAAATCAAGAGTGGGTGGCTTAACTGACTGAGCCACTCAGGTGCTCAGGAAACTTTAACTTTAAAATGTTTTGTATTCTGGGGCGCCTGGGTTGCCCAGTCAGTTAAGTGCCGGAGACTCGGCTTGGACTCAGGTCATGATCCCATGGTTTGTGAGCTCAGCCCTGCATCTGGCTCTGAGCTAACAGCGCAGAGCCTGCTTAGGATTCCAGCTACCTCTCTTTCTGCCCCTCCCCCACTTGCTCTCTATCTCTCTTTCAAATGAAATTTTTAAAAAAGTTAAAAATAAGTTTTATATCCTTCTGTATTATTTGACTTTTTTCTTTTCATGGACAAGTATTTCTTACATAATAAATGCATAAAGTAAAAAGAGATATACCATAAAATAATTTTTAGACATTAAACTCATGCAAATAAATATAATTCCATTAAAAAAAAAAAAGCCTGGCTATTTATTATTACTAAATAGAGGAGGATTCATTTTCTTTCAATTCTTCCTTTCATCCAAAAGTAGCAATTTATGGCAGCCATGTGTCCCCATTTTGGTTTTAAATATTCCTTTGTGGTTGCATTTCTCACAAGCATGTATGAAAAGGTTTAAATTAATCTTGTTTGAAATGAATGTTATAAAAAGTTGGTATGTGGTAGTAGTGATTTGTTACAGTTTGGAATCTGGCCATATATCATCCATTTAAAGGAATATCGTGAAGTGAATCATACTTTTTTTATTTATTTAAAAAAAAATTTTTTTTTAATATTTTTATTTATTTCTAGGATAGAGAGAGACAGCGTGAGCAAGGGAGGGTCAGAGAGAGAGGGAGTCACAGACTCTGAAACAGGCTCCAGGCTCTGAGCTGGCAGTCAGCACAGAGCCCGATGCGGGGCTCGAACCCACGAACTGTGAGATCATGACCTAAGCGAAAGTCGGACGCTTAACCGACTAAGCCACCCAGGCGCCCCTAATGATACTTTATTTTTGAAATATTTTTAATGCAGTAAGAAAATGCTCATGATGTTATGTTAAGTGAGAAATATATGAGTTCAGTTTTGGTGGAAACATACAAAGCAAAATGGAAAAGTAATATGCTAATGATATTTAACTCAGAGTGGTGAATATTGGTTGATTTTTATTTATTTTTGAATATACTTTAGTATATTCTAGAAGTTTTTCTACAATAAATAATTATGAATTCAAGATCTACTTATTAGAAAAACTGAAAATACAGGTAAGCAAAGGGTAAAATAAAAGACCAAGAATATCCATGAATTCGCCAATCCAGAAGAACCCACCTCTGTTAATTCCTTGACTTGTGATCATCTTTCAGGCCCATTTTTGTATATTCCTTTAATTAGAGAATTAGACTTTTTTTTTTTTAGCAAGATATTTTCTTTCTTTCCTTCCTCCCTTCTTCCTTCCTTTCCCCCTTCCTCTCTTCCTTCCTCCCTTCCCCTTTTCCTTCCTTTCTCTCTTTTCCTTCCTTCCTCCCTCCCTCCCTCCCTCTCCCTCTCTCTCTCTCTCTCTTTCTTTCTTTCTTAATTCCTTGTTTATGTCCTTAACTAGTTTTCTATTGGAATATTTCTTTTTCTTACTGATTGGTAAGAGTTCTTTAAGTATGTAAATTCATTAACCTTTTGTGTATCATCTGTGTTGCATATATTTTCCCCAGTTTCTTGGTGCCTTTTAATTTACTTTAGAGTTATCTTTTGTTTGTTTTCCATTCAAGAGCATTAAATGTTATGTAATCAAATCTATTAGTCTCTTCCTTTTTATTTATACTCTTATGTTTATTTAATAAATCATTAATTATTACATAAATTATCTTTATGTTTTCTTCTACTCCCTTGGGAATTTCTTATTTTACATTTATTTTTTATTTTAAAAATCAATTTTTACCTTTACTAATGTGGTGTAGTAAAAAATGACAAACTCTACTATAACATTTACAAAGTAAGAAAAGAGAAGCAATTCCTAGTCTCACTCTCCAAAACCAACCATTATGAACTTATAAATATTATGTTTATTTAACGATTGCTTGGCTTTATCAATTTTTGGATGTTCGCTTTGATTTCCTATTATGACAGACTTTATACTCCCTCTCCTTTTACATATTCCTCCCCACATACACTCAATATAGGCAAGACACTGTATTTAGTTAAATCAACATTTAGTGCTTCTGTAATAAATATTTAATTATCATCTGATTACTTTCTTTGACAATGCTTTATTTTCCTTGTGGAATTTCTATGTAGCTACTGTGCTTTCTTCTTTAACACTCACATACATCTATATGATCCTAACTCAGTGCCCCTCCTCCATTACTTTTTTCTACATGGGCAAAGTCATAAGATTGTCAGTTATATACCCACCCATCCTGAGAACTGTATGTTATTTATTATTTTCCGAAGCAACTGTCATAGAACAGACCTGTTAGTGAAGTGAATGGAAAGATTTCTGGAGCCTTTTGGCGGATCCCCGTCATTGACGGTTCCCAGTGCTCTTTACCCCTTCCTGACAGGTATTATACTGGCCCTGCAAATGCTTCCGTCTCATTGCTCCCTCTGTGGGTGACAGTACTTCTCCCTTGACCGGCTGCTTATGGCATTTACAAGACATTTGGCCTTTTGGTGACTTACGCTTTTTGATTCTGATGTGATGGGCCAGGGTGATCCGTCATCTCACAATAATAATGTCAGCGCCTTCCCAGTGAGCCCAAATCCTTTTGCGGAGTTTGAATGACGTGGAGATCAATGCCTTTTTCATTTGCTAAGATGGAAAGAGTTGACCTGCTGGTCCCTTAAGCATCGGCTTGGGCGCACTGAATGGTTGGAGGCCAAGTCATATTACCCCTCTGTGTGCCCTGGAGGAATATCGCGTTGTTTATGGTTGTGCTTTCTCCTGTGTCCACAGCTTCCCGAGACTCTCCCTCTGCCGGTCAGAAAAAGAAAGGTGAATCGTTTTGTAGAGTAAAAAAAAGGACTTTATTACACTTGCTTGGGCCAGAGGCCCAAGTGCCTTCCCTCCTTCTGTTATGAGAGAAATGGGTTGAATTCATAGTTCGAAGTTCAGTGAAATTAGGAAATTTAAGGAAGGATTGTTGGAAGATCTGTTTACATGTGAAGCTAAGTAGGACAAGGCGAAATCTGACATTCTCTCTGTTTCTTCCATTTTCTCAACATGCATGATACCCCACCATCACTGAGCAAATCTGAAATGGTCCTGATCAAAGACACAGTTTGGAAGGATCAAGCGCGCCTCCCATGTCATTGGTCTCCTCCTGGTTTAAACCATCCTGCCTAATACTTCCTGCTTTAGAAAACAGCGCTGGGAATAGGGGGCTACAGTGGTGACAGGCCAGCGGATGGTGTCACATGAAGAATAGAAATCGGCAATGTGTGTGGCCAGATAATAAGTGTCTGTCCTCTCTCGGAGAAAGTAGGTTTTGTTCTCTTGTTTCCAAGGGCGAAAGTAGAATCATGGGTTTTAAAAGTGGAGGATTGATAGAAAAAGAGCAGTGACCTGGAGACAGGTGCTCCTTGAAAATGTGGCACCAAAGGGGAGAGGAGAAATCAGAGGTGAGGGGCAAGCCCTGGCTGAAAGCTGAGACCGAACAGGAAGTGCTGGGTTGAATCAGGTAGGCACAACCAGAAGACAGTTGAGGCCTTATAAATCATTACGATGAAGCGTGAATCGAGGTTGAGAGGCCAGTGCTCCCCGAGTGCCTTCTCAGGCCAAGGACAAAGTAAATGTTTCTTCTAGAGGCACAGGAAGCCAATGAGATAGCCGTGAGTCTGTATTCTTTTTTCCAACATCCTGGGCAGAATGTTTCTCACCTATAGTAACATAAAATCTGTGGCCACAGATGTCTTTTGATGAAATTAGGGCAATGTGACTTTGGTAGCAATGTAATCCTTATTAACAAAGGTTCTGAGTTAATTGCGCTTTAGCGCTAATGAAACATTGAAACATAGAAAATGTAACTTGCTTTAATTTTTGTTTGTTTCAGTATATTGATGGATATTATAAAGGGAAACTTAGATGGAATTTCAAAACCAGCCTCGAGTTCAAGAACGTGTCCTGGGAGCATAGGTTCAAATGCTTCTTTGGAGGTGCTCTCACCAGAACCAGCATCCTTCAAGGTAGTTTGCTGTTTAGAAATGATTTTAAGTCCTTGTCCTGAACTCTAGTAATTGATAAACCAAGGCTGTAGTTATCATCCCACCTAAGGGATCTTCTTTAGATTATTATTATTATTTTTAATGTTTATTTATTTTTGAGAGGTAGACAGACAAAGCGTGAGTGGGGGAAGGACAGAGAGAGAGGGAGACAGGGAATCCTAAGCAGGCTCCAGGCTCTGAGCTGTCAGCACAGAGCCTGACGTGGGGCTCATATCCACGAACTGTGAGATCATGACCTGAGCTGGAGTCGGATGCTTAACCAACTGAGCCACCCAGGTGCTCCTAAAGGATTCTCTTTATTTTTATTAAAAAAAATGTTTTTAATGCTTTATTTATTTCTGAGAGAGAGAGAGACAGAGTGAGCAGGGGAAGGTCAGAGAGCGAGAGAGAGAGAGAGAGAGAGACAGAATCCGAAGCAGGCTCCAGGCTCTGAGCTAGCTGTCAGCACAGAACCTGACATAGGGCTCAAACCCACGAACCGGGAGATCATGACCTGAGCCAGTTTCGGATGCTCAACTGAAAGAGCCACCCAGGTGCCCCTACAGGATCCTCTTTAGAGGGTGTGTTCTGGGAGCACTCACAGATTTCTTCTTTGATTTTCCTTTAGACCATTTAATATGCAAATTCTGTGTCTTTCCTTACCTCCTCCTCCCCATCCTTCTTTTATTTTTCTTTGGAGTGTGGCTTATAGGTTCACAGCTGTGCTTTATTAATGCTCATTTGTAAGCATTTTTTTTATAAGAGATCTTTGTACTCCAATATCAACTGTGCCACCATTGAATCTTAATATGAAAATGTTTCAGACATTTTGTTTTTTAATTTTAATTTTTTTATACAACAAAAATGTATTTTTTCATGGTTCTAGAACTAGAAGTCCAAGATCCAGGTGCCAGGAGGGTAGGTTTCTCCTGAGGCCTCACTCCTTGACCTCCAGGTGGCCACCTTCTCTCTTGTCCTCACCGGGCCTCTGTCTCCATGCTCCCACACTCCTGGTGTTTTTTCTCCTCCTTTTAAGGACACCAGTCTTATTGGATTAGGGTCCTATCCTTTCTTTTTTCTTTCCAAATTTTTATTTAAATTCTAGTTAGTTAGGGGTGCCTGGGTGTCTCAGTCTGGCAGCTCAGAGCCTGGAGCCTGCTTTGGATTCTGTGTCTCCTTCTCTCTCTGCCCCTCCCCCACTCATACTCTGTCTCTGTTTTTCTTTCTCTTTCAAAAATACATAAACATTAAAAAAATTTCTAGTTAGTTAACATACTGTGCAATATTGGTTTCAAGAGTAGAATTCAATGATTCATCACTTACATACAACATCCAGTGTTCATCATAAGTGCCCTCTTAAATACCCATCACCCATCTAGCCCATCCCCCATCTCCCTCCCTCCATCAATCCTCAGTTTGTTCTCTATCTTTAAGAGTCTCTTATGATTTGTTTCCTTCTCTCTTCATCCCCCTTTCATATGTTCATCTGTTTTGTGTTTTAAATTCCACACATGAATGAAATCATATGGTATTTGTCTTTGACTTATTTCACTTAGCAAAATACACTCTAGCTCCATCCATGTCGTTGCAAATGGCAAGATTTCCTTTCTGTTGATAGCTGGGTAATATTCCATTGTAGGTATGTTTACCACATCTCCTTTATCCATTCATCAGTCAGTGGACATTTGGACTCTCTCCATAGTTTGCCTATTGTTGATAATGCTGCTATAAACATCAGGGTGCATGTACCCCTTTGAATCTGTATTTTTGTATCCTTTAGGTAAATATTTAGTAGTACAATTGCTGGGTCATAGGGTAGTTCTATTTTTAACTTTTTGAGGAATCTCCCTACCATTCTTCAGAGTGGCTGAACTAGTTTGCATTCCCACCAACAGTGCAAGAGGGTTCCCTTTTCTCCACATCCTTGCCAACACCTGTTGTTTTATGTTTAGCCACTCTGACTGGTGTGAGGTAGTATCTTAATGTAGTTTTGATTTGTATTTCCCTGATGATAAGCGATATTGAGCATCTTTTCATGTGTCTGTTAGCCATCTGGTGTCTTCTTTGGAAGAGTGTCTATTCATGTCTTTTGCCCATTCCTTAACTAGATTATTTGGTTTTTGGGTATTGAGTTTGATAAGTTCTTTATAGATTTCGGATACTGACCAAAAGGTGTCAGTGATTTTAGAAATGTAATTTGGGTTAAAGATCACATAATATATATTTAGTAGGTACCTTACCTGGCCATTTTCCTTTTCTTTTCTTTAGTGGTCTCTTTTTCTTTTCTTTTTTTTCTTTTTTTTTTCAGTATTTTTATTTATTTCTAGGAGAGAGAGAGAGACAGCGTGAGCAGGGGAGGGTCAGAGAGAGAGGGAGACACAGACTCCGAAATAGGCTCCGGGCTCTGAGCTGGCAGTCAGCACAGAGCCCGACGTGGGGCTCGAACTTACGAACCGCGAGATCATGACCTAAGCGAAAGTCGGACGCTTAACTGACTAACCCACCCAGGCGCCCCTCTTTTTCTTTTCTTAAAATATCTAAACTTGATTTTTTTTTTTTTTAAAGAATCAGTTTTTTCATCTGCACTATGGGACTAGTTGTTTTAAGCTTGCGGTAAGCAAAAATTTGAAACCTTATGGTAAAAAAAACAATCTTTGCAAGCTCATGAATCCACGCTCATTTATTCTTTTGATGTATGGACCAGACTCTACATTATGAACTCTTAAAGTGTTTGTTATGATTTAGTGCAGGAAGTAGAAAGCACTCTAGGTATATCCAGCAGACAGGGATTCAATAACAGAAATTTGGTTTCTCAAATCAGTGGAAGGCCGGCATCGGTGGAAGGCCAGCAGGAAAGGGAATCATAGGAGGGGACTTCCCTTGGATTGTTTGTTCCTAGGTCACACGTCAATGGCCAAAATCCAGAGAGCTTTCTGCTCTCTGACTACCTCTGACACTGCTACCAGTCCCTCAGAACCACAAAACTGGTGACTAGACATACAGAGATGACAGCCTTTGAGATTTCGTGCCAACTTCCTATCAGGAGCTTGGGAAGATGGCTTCTACCTCACGTCTGCAGTCTAAATCTTGTGCAGATGTATCTCACTGGATGGTTCTAACATGCATTTAGAACTGCAAGTGACTTGTTAAAATACCATTTCTAGTTGAGCTCTCTGTTTTGTTTCATATAATCCTGCATCATTATCATGGGTTAACTCTTGTTAGTTGTGAAATGTTTCTTGTTATCTGGTGGGATGGGTCTCTCCATCTTATTCTTTTCTAGAACCGTCTTAGCTATTTTTGACCTTTTTTTCTTTTTGTATTTTGGATTGGTTTTTCAGGCCTCATGAAAATTACTCTTGGACTTTTGATTGAACATACTTTGAATTTATAAATGAATTTGGAGAGAATTTCTAATTTTATGATATGAAATCTTAACTATTAACATTGTAACCCATTGACTTTTGTTTCTAATTAAAAATTTTTATACACTGTCAAAGTTATTCTTTTTCAGTGTGTAGTTCTGAGTTTGGCAAATGTGTAGAGTGATACCATCACAGTCAGGATATAGGACAGTGCCATCTCCCCTCAAAACTTCCTTCATGCTACTCCTTTGTCCCTACTCAATCTCTCTTACTCTTAATTCTGGAAACTCCTGATCTCTTCTCTGTACCTATTGTTTTTCCTCTTCCAGAAAATCATATGAATGGAATTAAAAAGTATGCAGCTTTAGAGTCTGGCTTTTGTTTATTGGAGCAGTGCATTTGAGACTCCTCTATTGTTGTATGTATCAATTGTTCACTCCTTTTTTATTGATGATTAGTGTTCCATTGTGTGGGTGTACCACAGTTTGTTTATACATTCACATGTTGAGCAACATTTGGGTTGTTTGCAGGTTATGGTGATTATGAATAAAGCTGCTATTAGTATTTGTATACTGATTTGTGTGTGTGGGGGGGGTAGGTTTTTATTTCTCTTGGGTAAATACCTGTGAGTTGGATTACTGGGTTGTATTAGGTGTGTTTAACTATAAGAAATTGCAAAATTGTTTTCCATTCCCTTGAGAAATATATGAGCATTCCAGCTGCTCTGCATCCTCGCCAGAAGTTGATATTGTTAGTTTTTTAAAAGAGCTATATTCTAATAGGTATATAGTAGTATCTCATTGTGGTTTTAACTCACATCTTCCTCATGACTAGTAATGATGAATGCGTTTTCAGGTGCTGATTTGTAACCCATGTATCTTTTTTTGCAAAGGGTATTTTCTTCTTTCTTTTTCTTTTTTTTGCCTAACTTTAAAAATTGTGTTTTCTTACTGTTGACTTTTGAGAGTTCTTTACATATTCCAGATAGAATCTTTTCTCAGATATATGATTTGCAAATATTTTCTCCTAGTCTGTAGCTTGACTTTTCATTCTTTTTTTTTTATTAATTTTTTTAATGTTTTATTTATTTCTAGGAGAGAGAGAGAGAGACAGCGTGAGCAGGGGAGGGTCAGAGAGAGAGGGAGTCACAGACTCCGAAACAGGCTCCAGGCTCTGAGCTGGCAGTCAGCACAGAGCCCGACGCGGGGCTTGAACCCACGAACCGTGAGATCATGACCTAAGCGAAAGTCGGACGCTTAACCGACTAAGCCACCCAGGGGCCCCGACTTTTCATTCTTTTAACCATGTGTTTTGAAAAGCAAACATTTTAAATTTTGTTAAGTGCAATTTGTTAACATTGTTTTGAGGCTTCGTTTTTTATTTTTTGTTTTTTGGCTGTATCCAGGAACTCTTTGTCTAACCCAAGGTTGCCAAGATTTTCTCCCATGTTTTCTTCTGAAAGGGTTATAGTTTAATTTTTTACATTTTGGTGATTATGGTCTCTCTTGTTGTCAGTGAGAAGGCTTTTGGAAATCCAGTATTCATTACAGTGTGGCCTGTCTTGTTTAGATAATTTTCTCTGGTTGCTTTTGTCTATAATGTCTATTATTCACCTGTGTATGGATTTGTTTATTTCATACTTCTGGAGATTAGTACTTCTTCAGTCTGATGATTTGTGTTTTGTTTATTTTGAAAAATGTTCAACCATTGTTTTTTCAAAACTTTCTAGTATTGCCCACTGTTTTTTCTATTTAATCATCCTGAAAGTCATATTAAATGTCTGTTGAAACTTTCCCTTCTATCTTTTGTGTTTCTTATCTTTTTAATATTTTCTATTCATTTCTTTTGCCATACTTCATCCTGGGTAATTTTTAACATATATTTAAACATTTTTGAATCCTTTCTTATGCTTTGTCACATCTACTCTTTAGTCTGTTGAATTTTTAAGTTTAACGATGTATCTTTAATTTCTGGAAGCTCTTTTTAGTTTATTTTCAAATAAACTAAAGATGGTTGGTGCTAATGAAGTGGGGGAACTTTGGGTAAAATCGTAAAATGGGTCAATACTGCCTTTTATTCTTCAATTTCATCTTTTTGTTTCATTGCTTCCTGCTCATTCTAAGAGTTAGAATCATGTGGGATGATATATGTGAAAGTCTTTTTGTGTCCTAAAGTGTGCTATCCAAGTATATTGCTAATATCTAGTTATGTGTTATATATTCTGTATTTTCCTATAAGAACCATTCTCAGGGAAAAGTCACCCAAATTCATTTATGCCAAGATATAAATAGCCATCAGGGCTCACACCATGTTCACAGAACAATATAGCCTTAAGGATTTACTGGGTATTATGGACTTTAAGGCTTTAACCTGGCCTTTCACAGAAGTATTTTTTTGAACAGGGAACCCTTTTTAACACTTCCCAGATTACATAGAGGAGGCATTGTTTTGCTTGTTTATTAATTGGACCTCCGCTAGTTTCATTCTATGCTGGGTCTAGTAATGCCTATACCATAGTGTTATTGTGAGGAGTGAATGAGGCCGTGTGTAAAGTACTTAGCATAGGCCCTGGCCAGTAGGAATTCCTCAGTAAATGTTGGCTCTGATCATTATGCCACAGACTCAGCTCAGTTCCGCTGGGACTTAGGTCCTAGTGCAGGTAAACAGACATGCTCATGTGCAGTCTTATATTCCTGTCAGTTGAATTCTCTACACCATCTACCTTTTGCCCTGAAGATTCACAAGGGGGCACGGGAATTGAGCACCCTCCAAAGGCTGAGCCCTGAAGGTCCTGGAGCAGAGGATTCCTCCATTGGGAGTGGAAATGTATTCCTTCCAGAAGGGCTGACTCTCTCTCTGAGGTTCTGCCTCTCTCTTGGGCTGTGTTCACTTCCACTGTGACTCTCACTGCCACTCACTGCTGTCAGGTGACTATGAATAATCCATTTTTTCCTGATGCAGTCGTGGATGTCTTCTCTTGTTCTCTCTCAGGAAAACAGCTGTGCCAAACTGGTGTTTTCAAAATGAGCATTCCTAAAATGGAAAGAAAAACCAAAATGAAATAGAAAAAATGTGAATAGCATAAAAATAATTACTAAAGCACCTGGTTCTGGAAGAATCTCCTTAGAAACACATCTCGATTCAGACTCTTTGCTTTTCAACTCTTCAATAGCCACATGTGGCTGGTGGTCATTGTATGGGACAGTGCAGCTCTAGACCTTTGACTGTCCATCTGAGTGTAAGCTCTGGAAGAAGGGACCATCGTGCCTCATGTCCAGAGCTGGCAGAGAGGTGCTCTGGGACGGATTCCTGACCCTTCTCCATTATCGCTGGAACTTGCCAGAGAATGGGGCATGTCTCTTTGGTGTAAATTTTATTAAATTTGTGTAATTAGATTATATTTAATTAAAAAGTTGTATTTCTAGAATAGTTTAATACTAGTGTGTGTATGTATGTCCTCACATGTATACACATTAGTGTTAAAATAGTCTAGAAATGTAAGATTTTAAAAAATACATTATTGGGGCGCCTGGGTGGCTCAGATGGTTGAGCGTCCGACTTCGGCTCAGGTCATGGTCACATGTTTCGTGGGTTTGAGCCCCGCATCAGGCTCTGTGCTGACAGCTCAGAGCCTGAAGCCTGTTCAGATTCTGTGTCTCCCTCTTTCTCTGACCCTCCCCTGCTCACGGTGTCTCTCTCTCTCTCAGAAAAAAAAAAAAAAGGTAAAAATATAGATTATTTATGAAAATGATTTTTTTGGAAATAATTTTTAGGTTGATACTGCAATCAAGTTGAACTCTGGTGGAAAGGGCCACTCTGATAGCAGTAATGCAGAGGAAAATAGAAACAATAGTGATGATAAAGGGGAAAACGACTCTGAGACACCAAAATTGGCTGAAGGAGGGTGGGATGAAGATCTGAACTTGGTTCAACATCAGATAATCCCTGGATCTTCAGGTAGGATAATGACCACGTGATTGGCTAATGATAATTACAGATATTATAGTTAAAATATTAGAGTTACATATGTTTTTTTTTTTTTTTTTTAAATGTTTTTATTTATTTCTAGGAGAGAGAGAGAGAGACAGCATGAGCAGGGGAGGGTCAGAGAGAGAGGGAGTCACAGACTGAAACAGGCTCCAGGCTCTGAACTGGCAGTCAGCACAGAGCCCGACGCGGGGCTCGAACCCACGAACCGCGAGATCATGACCCAAGCGAAAGTCGGACGCTTAACCGACTAAGCCACCCAGGCGCCCCGAGTTACATATGTTTTTTATCAGCTAAGCAAATAGTTAAAAAAAGAGGCATACCTTTGTGAGCACCAGTTTTTAAAAATAATGAGTCCTTACAAAAACATAGAGAAATGATACAATTTTCATTTAATAAAATTGTTACTGTGATCATTTCATGTAAATCAAGTAGGAAGTATTTATGCATCTTATGAGGATTTGTTGATATTTTTGATGACTCAACTATACAATAAAATGTATCCTGCAATTTATAAGTGCCTTTTAAGGGATAATCCTATTTGATCTTAATAACTTTTGGCTTTTATTTATTTATTTATTTATTTATTTATTTATTATTATTATTTTTTTAACTTTTGGCTTTTAAAAGACTCCTTTTTTCCCCCCGGCTATCAAATTAATCCTGGACAGGGTGAATTAGAAGAACGTTCTCCAAATGTGGTTTGCAGAGCCCTGGGGGATTGCTGAGACCCTTTCAGGAACTTTGCAAAGTAAAAATGACTTTCACTATAATATTGATATATCAGTAATATAACTCATCACGATACTGAAAGAACGCTATGTGCCTTTCCACCCCCTAAAAGGACATTTGCAGTGATGGTACAAAAGCGATGGTGAGTAAAATTGCTGGTGTGTTAGCATGAATCAAGGCAGCGTATCACATTGTACTAGCTGTCCTAGTGTGCAGCAGGCACTGGCAGAAAAAACGCATACCCCGTGTGACTCAAGAACGTCTTTGGTGGAGCAGTAAAAAACATTACTCTTATGAAATCTGGACTTTAAATACACATCTGTTTAATTGCCTGTGGGCAAAATGGGAGGTATGTGTACAGCAACTCTGCTCTACACCAAAATGTGAAGTTTGTATCAAGGAACGGCACTCATATGATACTTTAAGTCGAGAACCGAATTGGCCACTTTTTAATGCAACATCATTCTTACACGAAAGAATGACTGATAGACGAAGTATTATCATTACTTGGGTATTTGGAAGCCATTTTTTAAAAAGATGAAATGAGTGTGTTACTTCAAGGAAAATAATTGACAGTATCTTTTGTCAATGATAAAATTTGGACTTTCAAGTAAAAATAAGAATTTTGGAAAACTTGGGTATGCCAATGTGAGACTGACAGATTTCCAAGACTTTGACTTTTCTGATAAAATTTGATGGTAATATCAGTAAATGTGATTTTTAAGAAATGATATATCTTGAAATGTGTTAACATTTTGAAGGTCTGCATAATTCAGTGAACCACTATTTTCCAAATGACCAATGAAGATTAAAGATCTATTCAGCATGAATGATGGATGCATGGATTTTAATGGAACAAATACAAAAAGCTCACTGATATAGTTACATATTTGATATTATAACCATTCTTTAAGAAAGTCTTACTTGTTGAGTTTTGATGTAGTATCAAAGAAGAATATCCAAAAAATAATCTGAGAAGGTTAATAAATTTCTCCTCCCCTTTCCAAATACATATCTGTATGAGGCCTGAGTTTCTTCATATCGTCTAACTGAAACTAGAGATTGCGATTGATTAGACAAGCAGATTTCAGAATCCAACTGTTTTCTGTTAAGCTGGAGATTAAAAATTTAAAACAACACCATTCTTAATTTTTTGGGAATATATAGTTATTTGTCATAAAAATGTTATATTTATGTTAGCGTGTAATTACTAATAACATGTTTATTATTTTTAAATGAATAAATATAATATTTTTCAGTTTTGACTTCCGATATGATAATTACCAATAGATATAAAAGAAAAGCTCCTTTGTGTTCTCAATAATTTTTAAGGTTGTAAAGGGAAGCTGAGATCATAAACTTTGAGAAATGGTGACTTAAGAGTATATTTGGGATGAGATCTGCTCTCAAAGTTGGGCCAGGTGACTCAGGATTATAGTTATCAGGAAATGAGGCATTATAGTTGTGATTAGCTGTTGACCTAGTTTATACTGGACTTATTTATACTGTTTTGGAGCTGCATGAGTTACTTCCAGCTGTGTGCTGTATAGACCTCCTCTGTATATGGAAGGCGAGGATTGGCAGTTGGGAATTATAACTAATGGCTGTTGCATTTGAAATATGTAAGCTATAAGATCTGTAGAGCCTCCTTATCAATAAGATCAGTATTCTTTTTGGATAAACTAATTCCCTTCTGAAAAGATCTGCTTTCCTTAAAGAGGAAGTGATATACATCATAGGGAAACGCTCTGGACTCTTGGATTTTATAAAGTTGCAGTTTGGTCTTTCTTAGCATAATATGCCATTTCTAATGACCTAACCTGGAGTGGCCGAGACTTTAGTATTTGAGCATCATCTTTCATCAGATTTCACAGAGGACGTATTGCCTGGCGGTGAAGAGTTTTGGCTTTCAAATCGGACAGATCTGGGTGGAAACGAGTCCTGCCATTTACTAGTTATATCATCTTGGATGTGTATGTAACTCAGTTGCAGATTAGCCTCAGTTTACTTTTTTGTTGCAATGGGAACAATAACAATACTACCTGACAGGATTATGATGAAGATTAAATGAGATAATGCCTGTAAATAAAGCCCTTAACCCTGAGCCTATCAGACAATTCTATAAATGTTAGCAGCTATTATTAACATTATTATTAACCATAAGTTAAAACTTGAGTCAAGAAAGTTCTAAAGAGGCCTTGGCTTTAAATAAGTTACTACCAATTATCCATTGTTAGGTACTTCAAGAAAATAGAACAAAAGGGAGAGTCATAGATAAAAGGTGTCTAGTTACATGGAGTAGTTTTCTGAATTTATTTCTTTATGTTGGAATCATTTCCTATCTTGACACATTACATTTTACGGCAGCGATTTCACAAATAGCTACACGCCTTATTTTTTAGTCTGAAGCAGTTTTAGGATGAGGTCTTTGTCCTATTTCTTATTCCTTATTAATGAATATGGAAGGTCTACCAGAATGAAGGAGAAATATTTTAGGATTGAAAATGAGATGAGACCCACTTATGAGTTCAATACCGTAATTTATTAGCTATTTGATAGGACCCAGATATTTTCAAGTGTTGGCAAGGATGTGGATTAAAAGGAACCCTTGTGTATTGTTGCTGGGAACATAACTTGGTATAGATACTGTAGAAAACAGCATGGAGGATTTTTTAGAAAATTAAAAATAGAAATACCATATGATCAGAATTCCACTACTGGGTATTTACTTAATGAAAATGAAAACATTAATTTGAAATGATTTACACACCCTTATATTTACTGTATTATTTGCAATAGTCAAGATATGGAAGCAACTCAAGTGTCCATTGATAGATAAATGAATAAAGATGTGATATACATTCTCACACACACACACACACACACACACGCACAGACACACACACACACACACGAAGGAACATAAGGCAGCCATAAAATGATAAGATCTTATCATTTGTGACAACATGGATGGACCTCGAGGGTATTATGCTAACTGAGACAAGTCAGACTGAGAAAGACAAACACCGTATGATTTCACTTGTCTGTGCAAACTAAAAAACCAAAAATGAATAAACTAACAAACAAAAAAGCAGAATCAGACCTATAAATACAGAGAACAAGGTGATGGTTGTCAGAAACAAGGGATTAGGAGATGGGCAAAATGGGTGATGGGGAGTGGGAGATACAGGCTTCCAGTTATGGAATGAATAAGTCACGGGGATAAAGGGCACAGCATACGGAGTGTAGCCAGTGACACTGTCACAACATTGTATGGTGACAGATGGTAGCTACACTTGTGGTGAGCATAGCATGTTATAGAGTTGTTGAATTGCTATGCTGTACACCTGAAACTAACATAGCATTGCGTGTCAACTATACTCAAATTAAAAAAAAAAATTTAAAGGAAAAAAAGAAAAGATCTAGTTGTTTCAGCTGTAAAACAGGGTTGTTAGATAATTTTAGATAATTGTATTTCACAGGGTTGTTAGATAACTATATGAAAACATATGTGTGACAGCACCTTGTAAATTAAGATATGTGACACCAGTGTTAGTTATTCTCACCAGCCACTAACATTTGTTGACTGAAAGAACAAATTGTAAAGTGAAACAAAACTTTATGGTGGTACTAAACTTCAGGCTCATTCCTACTTTCAACACAATATAGACGAACCTGAATTAAAAGAATTAGATTCTCAACTTCAAAATGCCATTCAGAAGATGAAGAAGCTTGATAAAATATTGGTGAAGAAACAATACCGAGAAAAAGAAGTTAAGAAGCAAGGTCTAGCCCTGAGACTAAAGCTGTGGGAAGAACTTAAGGTAAGAATCATCTCACCATATGCCGAAGTGGAAGAAACGAGTTCCTCTAAGAGGAGTAAGAAAAGCATGGACTGTGATAGTATTAATGTGGTCTGCCTTTACTGATTTATTTTGTGGAAGTAGGATGGTGGTGTGTATATGTACGTGTGGGGGGTGGGCACGTGAGGGAGGTAGTTTTCTGGAACCAGACGAGGTGACTTTGCAGCATTCCAGATTTCAGGCACCGCATTGTCCTGTTTGTTTTCCACTGGCAGTGCAGTAGACCTCTCTTACCAGTGTCAGGCTGCACTTCCAAAGTGATGCTATCCCTACGTTCATCAAGGATGTAGGTCTGCTGCTTCTTCAGGAAGCTTACAGTTTGGAGATAAATATATAAATATACACAAATTTAACCCGTCGGTTGCCATTATTATTATTATTTTTAAATAGTTTATTGTCAAGCTGGTTTCCACCCAGTGCTCATCCCCACAAGTGCCCTCCTCCATGCCCATCCCCCCTCCCCCCCATACCCATCAGTCCTCAGTTCTCAGCATTCAAGAGTCTCTCATGGTTTGCCTCCCTCCTTCTCCCCCCATATTTCCCCCTTCTTCTCCCCCACGGTCCTCCATTAAGTTCCTCCTAATCCTCCTATACGTGCAAACATATGGTAGCTGTCCTTCTCTGACTGACTTATTTCACTCAGCATAACACCCTGAAGTTCCATCCATGTTGCTACCCATGGCCAGATTTCATTCTTTCTCATTGCCATGTAGTATTCCATGGTATAGATAAACCACATCTTCTTGATCCATTCGTCCGTTGATGGACACTTAGGCTCTTTCCATGGTTTAGCTATTGTGGAGAGTGCTGCTATGAACATTGGGGTACATGTGCTCCTATGCATCAGCATTTCTGTATCCCTTGGGTAAATTCCTAGCAGTGCTATTGCTGGGTCCTAGGGGAGTTCTAGTGTTACTTTTTTGAGGAACCTCCACACTGTTTTCCAGAGGGGCTGCACCAGTTTACACTCCTACCAACAGTGTAGGAGGGTGCTCATTTCTCTACATCCTCGCCAGCATCTAGAGTCCTCTGATTTGCTCATTTTAGCCACTCTGGCTGGTGTGAGGTGGTATCTAAGTGTTGTTTTGATTTGTATTTCCCTGATGAGGAGGGATGCCTAGCATCGTTTCATGTGTCTGTTGGCCATCTGGATGTCCTCTTTGGAGAAGTGTCTGTTCATATCTTCTGCCCATTTCTTCACTGGGTTGTTTGTTTTTCAGGTGTGGAGTTTGGTGAGTTTTCGGTCATAAAAGTTTACTTAAAAAAACAATGGCTTTTCAAACTCCACACCCGAAAAGCTGTTATTTTTTTAAATAAACTTTTATGACCGAGAAGTGGGGTGTTCACTGTTTCACATGCTGGTCAAGATCTCTTAGAAGCTGTAAAGTGCTTGTGGTCTGTGACCATGCTCTATTTGCTTCTGTCTCAATACATTTCTAGTGCTCGATTAACTTTCCTTGGCCTTCTTGGACATTTGACTGTCTGTAGTATGGAGGGTGGAAGTTGACCATATATTTGCTCTGACTTGATGAATAGCCATTGGCTCATATTGAACTTTTCCCCTTAAAGGAGAGCACTTTTAAGGTAAGGAACATTGTAATCACAGATTGGTTGTTTTTGATAAATTCTTCCTTCCTCAGTCGACTGACTTCAAGGAAATTCCCTAGATGATACTCTGCATTAATAATGAAGTAATTAAGTATACATTTTTACAAGATTCTCAGGAAGACCGTGGAGTACAAAGAAAGCACCATACGCAATGCAGTGATTTAAACTAGAGACATGATTTGATAAGTTTTGTCATAAAAAGTTAGCCTATCACTTATTCCTGTTGAATCTCAAAGCAAATTTTTACTTGTTTGAAAACAAGAATTGTAATTGGACCCATAATAAAATACAGTCTCAATCTTGAAATGTCTGAAACTGTAAGTTCACAAGGCACCTTTAGATTACTCATTAGTTATAGAAGTATTAAACAGAAACTGAAGAAGATTTAAGCAAGATAATTATTATATAATGATAGACATATATTACAACCCTATTTGGGAATATTCGTTGCTAAAATTTTGGGCAAACAGGAATACTAATAGATTTCCTATTTAAAGGAATAAAAGTGGCTGAAACTTCTCGTTCAGGTAATCCATGTTGGAATTGTACAAAATATCAAAGAGTATAGTTATCTTCTTTTTCTTGTTTCTCTTAGTCTGCAAAAACTAGTGAAGCTTTGCAAAGTAGTGAGGAGATGGAAAATACAAAAAAGTTTCTCGCTTTGACTGCTGCATCAGAAGAAACTGCCGGTGAGTAAAGTTTGTCTTTTTTAAAAAAAATCTTCAGAGTCATAGAATATTTGGATTAAAGTAAAATTCCCAGGTAAGCAATTCTTTCCTTTTCTTTGTGAGTTTAACTCTTCTCTGTGGGAAATGATCACATTAAGTGGGATTATATGGAACTTTCCTGAGCATAGATAAGTTTCAGAAGCTTCTCAGGTTTGTATCTGTGCAAGGGGACAGGGCAGTGAAAAATTGGGAAATAGACAAAATATGTCTTTGCCTTTACTTCCTGTGCCTACATGAGGCCTCTAGACACCCAGTCTATGTAGTTTCCTAACTCGGGCTTCTGCAATCCCACAGATAAAAATCCATTACTGGTTGGTCCTATTTCCTGTTCTCTTACAGTCTTGTTTTTGAGACCAGCCAAACCATTATGCGTGTTTCTACGTTCCCACCTTGTGTATGTCTATTTATCGTTCTTCCCTTCATCTTTCTCCTTCTTTATCTTCTCTTCCTCCTTCATCTACAGAAGTGTTATTGAGTCATGTAGTCTTTAACTTGTACAGTGGTGAAAATTTTAGGGATTGGGAAGTAATTGCTAGTCTTTTTGGCAGGGAGCTTTGGAAATCCTTTAACCTGCATCACGTAAAAGGTTATCCAGTACTGTTCAGGGTGTAAGACTGACTCTGAGCAGGGGCCTCTGATTCCTCTGAGAATCCTGGGATCCATTTGTCTTTTGCAAAGTGAATGTCTCAAGAACCTGACTCAGACTATTGCAGCCGTTTAGCATGACGTCTGATACAAATGAAATTCCTTCAGGTTTGTTTCTTTTTGGACTCAGCATTGAGAGCTCAAAAGCTGCTTGGGCCTGAGAGATTTGGGTTTAGAATGCACCAAATATTTCTCCCCAAGAAGGGGGTGCCCTATCTGGGTTGCCCTTTCTATGACTAAGGACTTAAAAACAATGAGTCTGAGTTTCTCCTAGATAGGTCTATATCTAGATTGGCTTTACTGAAATTTACCATTTGTATATCTTAATTAAAACACCAAAAACTAAGGGTACCTGGGTGGCTCAGTCAGTTGAGCATCTGACTTCAACTTAAGAAAGTTGGTGAGTTTGAGCCCCTCATGGGGCTCGCTGCTGTCAGTGCAGATCCTGGATCTTCTGTTCCCCCCTCTCTGTCCCTCCCCACTCATGCTCTCTCTCTCAAAAAGAAATAAAACACATTTAAAGAACCCCCCAAAATGATTAGCCTGTTACAATCATAGATCACCTAGTTTCTACTTCTTCTATTTACAAAAATGTTTTTTAATGTTTATTTATTTTTAAGAGCGAGAGAGACAGAGTGTGAAAGGGGGAGGGGCAGAGAGAGAAGGAGACGGAATCCAAAACAGGCTCCAGGATCTGAGCTGTCAGTATAGAGCCCTATATGGGGCTCAAACTCACAAACCGCAAGATCATGAACTGAGCTAAAGTCGGAGCCACCCACGTGTCCCCTTTTTAAAAACATTTTTTTTTAATGTTTGTTTATTTTTGAGAGAGAGACAGAGAGACAGGGAGACATCGCAAGCGGGGGAGGGTCAGAAAAAGAGGGAGACACAGAATCCAAAGCAGGCTCCAGGCTCTGAGCTAGCTGTCAGCACAGAGCCTGATGCAGAGTTTGGACTCAGGAACCAGGAGATCATGACCTGAGCCAGAGCCCTTTTTTTTTTTTTTAAATAGAAATACTACATGTATAATCTGTATTAGAAAATAATGATAAACTGGAAGAAAAAAATTACCTAAATTCTTAACTTGCAGAGATAATCATTATTAATATTTTTTGTTTATGCTTTATCTTTCGAGACATTTTCCATGCAGATATCCATATATATTTTAAAAATAAAAATGAGATCAAATTCTGTATATGGTGTTTTGTAATCTGTTTTCTACTAATTTGTATCTCATGGGCACCCTTAGCTGTCAGTAAGGACAGAGCTGCATGGTTGTTTGTTTCCAAGATGTTTGCCATAGTTCCTTCCCTCTGTGATGTTCATTCCAGTCCTCATCTAGGAATGGAGTCTCTTAGTTCCTTCCCTCTGTGATGTTCATTCCAGTCCTCATCTAGGAATGGAGTCTCTTTCTTCCTGTATTTTCTGTGTGGGCTGATCTAGAACTACTGTGATTGATTAGATTACAGCAGGAGTAATCCTACACCACCAGTTCCAGCCCTCACTGGTTAAGAGGACTGGCAGTTTTGGCTTCTCTCCTTAGAAGGCTCGCTCAGAGGAAAGCCAGCCATCCTATAAAGGGTCAGATTACCCTGAAGGTGCCAGGCTATGAGAAAGTCCAAACAGGCCATATGGAGAGGCCACCCGGAGGGAGTGATGCTGGCCGGTTCCTGCCTATAGTGAGTTCTTAGTGTCCCACTGAAATTCATGTCTACCCGGAGCCTCAGAATGTGACCTTATTTAGCAATAGAATCTTTGCAGGGGCACCTGGATGGCTCAGTTGGTTGGTTAAGCATCTGACTCTTGATTTGGGGTCAGGTCATGATCTCATGGTTTGTGAGTTTAAGCCCCATATTGGGCTTTGCACTGATAGCACAGAGCTTGGTTGGGATTTTCTCTCTCTCTCTTTCTCTCTCTCTCTCTCTCTCCCCCCCCCCCACTTTCGCTCACACACACACACACTCTCTCTCTCTCTCTCTCTCTCTCAAAAATAAATAGATAAACTGGAAAAAAAGAAAAAGAAATAGAATCTTTGCTGATGTGATCAGTTAAGATGAAGTCTTACGGGATTAGGTGGACCCTGAATCTGAAGTTTGGTGTTCTCATAAGAGAAGACACAGACACAATGACACAGGGAAGAAGGTCATGTGGAGATACAGGTAGAGCTTAGAATGATGTAGTTACAAGCCAAGGAGTGGCAGGGTCGCTGGGAGCCACCGGAAGCTGGGAAGAAGAAGGAAGGATTCTTCCCTAGAGATTTCAGAGGGGCATGGCCTTGCTCACGTCTTCATTACGGATGTCTAGCTTCCAGAACTGGGAGAGAATAAATTTCTATTGTTTGCAGCCATCCATTCCATAGTTACTTGTCACAGCAGCCTTTGGAAACTAAATAACGACTTCTAGCATCAGTGCAGGCAACAGAGAAGTGAAAAAAGGAACAACTTTGGGACATTGCATCCCTAGTGAACGTCATGTAGAGAACAGCCAAGGCCAGACACACGGTCTGAGGTGAGCTGCCACAGATATCCCCAGCCCAGCGCAGCACCTCGGCTGAGGCCCCCTTCATGGTGGAGCATAGGAAATTGTTCCTGGCATATCCCTCGTATTACTGACCCACAGAATCATGAACATAATAAAACAGTCACTGTTTTGTGCCACTAAGTTTTGTTTTGTTGTTTTTACTTTTTGTTGTGGAATAATTTTAAACTTACAGAAAAATTTCAAAATAGTACATAGAGTTCCTGTTTATTCTTTACCCAGCCTCCCCTGGAGAACCATAGTACAGTTGGCCTTTGAGCAGCATGGGTTTGAACTTCATGGGTCCATTTATACGTAGACTTTTTACAGCACAGTATTGTAAATGCATTGTCTCTTGTGATTTTCTTTTCTTAAAAAAATTTTTTTTAATGTTTATTTTTGAGAGAGAGGGAGGGACACAGAATATGAGCAGAGAGAGGTGGGCAAAGAGAGAGGGAGACACAGAATTCAGAGCAGGCTCCAGGCTCTGAGATGTCAGCACAGATCCTGACGTGGGGCTTGAACCCATGAACCATGAGATCATGACCTGAGCCGAAGTCAGTCACTTAACCAACTGAGCCACCCAGGTACCCTCCATTTGAGTTTCTTAATAACATTTTCTTTTCTCTAGCTTACTCTATTTAAGAATACAAGATATAATACGTATAACATGCAAAATATATGTTAATAGACTGTTTGCATTATTGGTAAGTCTTCTTCTGGTTAACAGTAGGTCATTAGTAAAGCTTTTGGGAAGGTAAAAATTATACATGGATTTTTGGCTACATGGGGATGTGGCATCCCTAACACCCACATTGTTCAAGGGTTGAGTTTACAATGATCAACACTAAGAAGTTAACGTTGGTATAATTCTATTAAGCTATAGGCCTTCTTAAAATTTCACCAGTTTTTCCAGGAATGCCCTTTTTATTTTCTAGTATCCAACCCATTTTGCACTTGGTTGTCATAGTTTCTTAGTCTCTGCTAATTTGTGATAGTTTCTCAGTCTTCCACTGTCTCTTGTGGCCTTGACACATTTAGAGAGAACTGGTCAGCTATTTTGCAAAATATCCTTCAATTTCAGAATGTGTGATGTTTTCCCTTGATTAGATACAGGTAATGCATTTTTGGCAAGAATACCCCAGAAGTTATGGGGTCTCGATCAGTTGTGCTTAGGGTACCTAAGGTCAAGTCTGATGTTACTGGTGATAATAACCTTGAAACCTTGGCTAAGGTCATGTCTGCCAGGTTTCTCTATTGTAAAGTTACTAATTTTCCTTTCATAATTAATAAATATCATGGGTGAGATACTTTAAGATTATGCAAATATCTTTGCTCAAACTTTTATCCACTAATATTAGCATCCATTAGTAGATCTTGCCTGCAATAATTCTTACTATATGACACTAAATTTTGGGTGGTTTTTTAAATGTAACAATAGATAACTGGAATGCTTTGCATCAGCATTTAAAAAAATTTTGAGGGGCGCCTGGGTGGCTTAGTTGGTTAAGCGTCCAACTTTTGCTTAGGTCATGATCTCATGGTTCGTGGGTTCGAGCCCCGCGTCGGGCTCTGTGCTGACTGCCAGCTCCGAGCCTGGAGCCTGTTTCAGTCTGTGACTCCCTCTCTCTCTGACCCTCCCCTGCTCACGCTGTCTCTCTCTCTCTCTCTCTCTCTCCTAGAAATAAATAAAACATTAAAAAAAATTTTTTTTTGAGTTGGGATGCCTGAGTAGCTCAGACAATTGAGTGTCTGACTCTGGACTTTTGACTCAGGTGATGATCTCATGGTTAGTGATCTGTCCCTGTGTTGAGCTCTGTGCTGACAGCATGGACTCTGCTTGGGATTCTCTCTCTACCTCTCTCTCTGCCCCTCCCCTTTTCATGCTTTCTGTCTCTCAAAGAAAGTAAATAAACCTTAAAAAAATAAATTTTGAGTATAGTTGATACAATGTTACATTAGTTTGAGATATACAACATAGTGATTCAACATGTCTATACATCATTATTATTTTTTTAAGTTTATTTTGAGAGAGAGAGAATGAGCAGAGAGAATGAGCAGGGGAGGGAAAGAGGGAGAGGGAGAGAGAGAATCCCAGGCAGGTTCTGCACAGATGATGCAAGCCCGACACAGGGCTTGATCTCACCAACTGAACCATGAGATCATGACCTGAGCCAAAATCAAAAGTCAGGCACTTAGTCAACTGAGCTACTCAGGTGCCCCATACATTATTCTAAGTTCACGACAAGCATAGCTACTATCTGATCTGATACATCACTATTACAATATCATTGACTATATTCTTTATCCTATGTCAGCATTATTATATTAAAAAGTTTTTTTTTAATGTTTTATTATTTTTGAGAGAGAGAGAGAGAGAGAGAGAGAGAGACCGACAGACAGACAGACAGCATGAGCAGGGAAAGGGCAGAGTCAAAGGGAGACAGAACCTGAAGCAGGCTCCAGGCTCTAAGCTGTCAGCACAGAGCCTGACACAGGGCTTGAACTCACAAACCATGAGATCATGACCTGAGCTGAAGTCGGACGGTTAACCAACTGAGCCACCCAGGTACCCCATGTGTCAGTGTTATTTTTAATGACTATGTATTAATTCCCTACATAGACGTACCATAATTTGTTTAACTAATATTCTGATATGAAACATTTAGATTATTTCCTTTTTCAGTTGTTTTCAGTTATACATAATACTGCAGTAACATCCTTAGGTAATTATTTCATTGTTACCTTCTGTGGTAATTGAAAAGCTAGGTTGTGGGGCACCTGAGTGGCTCAGTCGGTTGAGTGCCCAGCTCTTCATTTCAGCTCAGGTCATGATCCCAGGATTGTGGGATCGAGCCCCAGTCTCACTCGGTGCTGAGTTGGTGCCTGCTTAAGATTCTCTCTCTCTTCCTCTGCCCCACTTCCCTGCTAGTGCTCTCACTCTCTCTCTTATAAAAAAGAAAAATAGGAAAAGAAAAAAAAAAGAAAAATTAGGTTGACAACCTTTTTTTTTTTTTGCATCATAGGCCTAAGTTTAACAGTCACATATTGATCTGATTTCTAACTATCTTAAAAAACCACAGGAGGGGCGCCTGGGTGGCTCAGTCGGTTAAGCGTCCGGCTTTGGCTCAGGTCATGATCTCATGGTTTGTGGGTTCGAGTCCTGCGAAAATTAGGTTGACAACTAGGTTGAAAAAAAAATGGCCTCCCAAGAGATCTCCATGTCAAATTCCTAGCAGCTGTGAATGTTATCTTATATGGAAAAAGGGTCATTGCAGATGTGATTAAGTTAAGGATCTTAAGATGAGGAGACAGTCCTGGAATATGGAGGAGGGCTCTACATGCCATGACAGGCAGCCTCATATGAGAAGAGGCAGAGGGAGGAGAGGCGCACAGAAGAGAAGGCCACGTGAAGATGGAGGCAGAGATTGGAGTGGTGTGGCCTACAGCCAGCGTCATGACGGCAGGGAACTGGAGGGAACTGGAGGGAACTGGAGGGAAGAGGCAAGGAATGAAATCTCACTGAGGGTCCCTGGAGGGAGTGTGGCCCTACCAACACCTTGATTTTGGACTAATGGGCTCTAGAACTGGGAGAGAATAAATTTCTGTTGTTTTAAGTGACCAAGTTTGTGTTAAACTGTGACAGTAGCTACAGGAAAATGAATACATCTTCAAAGAGAAATCACTTAGTCAAAGGGCTTAGACCTTTTAAAGATTTTTATCCATATAGACTTGTTAAAAGGTTATACCATTTTAAACTCTTACCAGGTATTGTATCTGAGAATTGTTTTTGTATACCCATGATAACAATGGGCTTAATAGTTGTTTTAAAGCTTTGTTTAAAATGTAATCATGGGGCATCTGAGTGGCTCAGTTGGTTGAGCATCTGACTTCGGCTCAGGTCATGATCTCACGGTTCGTGGGTTCGAGCCCCGCCTCTGGCTCTGTGCCGACAGCTAGCTCAGAGCCTGGAGCTTTCGGATTCTGTGTCTCCCTCTCTCTCTGACCCTCCCCTGCTCACGCTGTCTCTCTCTCTCTCTCTCAGAAATAAAAAAACATTAATTAAAAAAATTTAAAAAATTAAATGTAATCACAATTTATACCTCTGATAATCGAGGAGGTTGAGTATTTATTCTTTTAGCCATTTTGTGAATTACTTGTTCTTTTATGAAATGAAGTATTCCTTTTTATTGTTTAGAAGGACTCCTTTACATATCAAGAATACTAACCTTTGTCATAAGTATAAAAAACATTTTTTCTAACTTATTTTTAGTTTTGTAGTATTTCTTGCTCTTCCAAACTGAATATTTTTTATTTACCAAAATCAATCATTTCTTTTCTTTTTTAAAAAAATTTTAATGCTTATTTATTTTTGAAAGAGAAACAGAGTGTAAGCAGGGGAGGTGCACAGAGAGGAGACACAGAATCTGAAGGAGGCTCCAGGCTCTGAGCTGTCAGCACAGAGCTATATGTAGGGCTCAAATTCACAAACCAAGAGATCAAGACCTGAGCCAAAGTCGGAAGCTTAACCGACTGAGCCACCCAGGCGCCCCAGTCATTTCTCCTCTTTTATCATTGACTGTTGCTCTGCTTAAAAAGGCCTTTTCCAATATAAGATGATGTAAGGATGTACCTATGTTTTCCATTGGTACAGTTATTGTTCTGTGAAAATTAAAATACTAATCTACTTGGATATCATTTTGTTCTCATATGTGAGGGTAGAGAGTTGATTTGGTGTTTCCTATCCCCCTTCGTTGGCCAGCATCAAAAGATCATAAATAACAAATAAAATCAAAGAGCCACCAAAGTAGTAATTAGTGAAAGTTGATCATGCACACATGAAGAAAGGAGCTTGCACACTGGGAACACTGGAACCAAAATGTGGACTTAGGCTCAGGGGTATTTTGTCATAAAGAAGAGTGGTTACTTCACATCAGGTCAGATCATGACCCGAGCTGAAACAGACTTAGACGCTTAACCAACTGAGCCACCCAGGTGCCCCATCAAATGCATTTCATTTTCAAAGCTCATGCCATGTGTATTTGGCTTAAACCTATAAAGCTCACTGTTAACTTCTCTGGAGTCACGTGACTACCATAGGCCCTGCACACATTTACAGTAATGTGAGATTAGTACTAATGTTCTAACATGGGAATTAGTCAGATTTTCTGAGCTGAAAGCTGGAGGTACCAGGGACTCGAAACCTATGTGCAGGGGGAACCACTGGTATAACTATTATCATGTTAGGGTTTCAATATGATTTTGGATTCTTAGTCGATTGTTGTGTACTGGCAGTGTTTATTGCACTCAGAGCAGATAAGATGCAAAAGTTGGGTCAGTGTAAAAGGAAATGGGAATAAAAGATACTATTAGGTGAACCAAATATCTATTTCTTTTCACTCTTGCTACTGTCTGGAGCCAGTAGTCTGCCAGACTAGTGCACCAAGTGAAGAGATGATATTATTGTGTTCCTGGCTCTTCAGATTTTAGTAGATTCTTTTTGTTTTTTGGCGACTGGTCTTTTTGAGAAGGCAGATGCCTTAATGATATATCCTGGTGTTTTTTTTTTTTTTTTTTTTTTTCCCCATCATAGGCCTAAGTTTAACAGTCACATATTGATCTGATTTCTAACTATCTTAAAAAACCACAGGAGGGGCGCCTGGGTGGCTCAGTCGGTTAAGCGTCCGGCTTTGGCTCAGGTCATGATCTCATGGTTTGTGGGTTCGAGTCCTGCATCGGGCTCTGTGCTGACAGCTAGCTCAGAGCCTGGAGCCTGTTTCGGATTCTGTGTCTCCCTCTGTCTCTGACCATCCCCTGCTCATGCTGCCTCTCTCTCTCTCTCTCTCAGAAATAAATAAAACATAAAAAAAAAAAAAAAACACAGGAGATATTTACTTTGGTTGGACTACAGTATTAGCCTAATTACACACTTTTTCTTTATATTTTACATAAATAGTTATTACTTCATTCTAAAAGAGGACATTTTTGGAAACTTCAGTTTAAGAAAGGTATTAGAATATTTTCACTGCACGTATGAAAGAAATGAATAGAAATTCAAGAGTCCAGTTTGACTGCATAGCAGTGATTTTACAGTTTCAAATTCCTGCTATTACCACATGGCCGCATATTATAAAATGGTGCAAAACTTCTCACATCTGTTCCATTTTGAGATTAGTTTCTTTCCCATGTTATTCGCTGAACTTTGGCTATCTCTCTTAATTAAAAATATAAAATTGAAGCAATTATTTTGATCAAGACTATCTATAGCCATAAGTTTTAAAGTAAAATGTTGCTATGAAAACAAATCTTTTGCCCTGTTCCCCTCCGTAAGCTTTTCTGTTACCAGGAAAGCACAAACCCTTGTAAATTATCCAGTAGGTGGCAGCATGTAGTTAAAATATGCACTTTAAAAGACTAGACTTTAGAGCCAGACTTATTTAGACTTGAACTTTTAAACCCGTATCTGCAAACATACCCAAACCTCCTTTCTCTCTTTTCTGCCTCCTTTCCCTTTATAAAAGGGGAGAAATTCTTAGGGTGAGTATTCTTTTTTAAAAATTTTGTTATTCTTTTGGGTGTCAGGGGCAGTGAGAGAGAGAGAGAGAGAGAGAGAGAGAGACAGGGAGAGAGAGAAAGAGAATCTCAAGCCTCCACCCTAAGTGTGGAGCCTGACATGGGGCTCGATCTCACAGCCATGGGATCATGACCTGAGCTGAAATCGCGACTCAGATGCTTAACCAACTGAGCCACCCAGGCACCCTAGGATGAGTATTCTTCCTTGTCTCCCTAGTCATTTGCTTAGCCTTTTATTTAAGAGTAATTTGAGGGGCTTTGGGCTGGTGGCACAATGGCAATTTCCAACTTGTTTTCCAGCTCCCCAAACACCAAATATATACTGGCCTCCTGCTAACATCACAAAGAACCAACAGCAAAACAAATGAAAAGATACTTATTGTTGAGTTGTATATTTAGTTTTATTGACAGGTGCTACACACAAGTGGGGTCTTGATGCCAAGAGAGATAAAAACCACATTAGAAGGGCGCCTGGGTGGCTCCATCCTTTAAGCATCTGACTTCAGCTCAGGTCATGATCTCACAGTTGGTGAGTTTGAGCCCTGCGTCAGACTCTGTGCTGACAGCTCAGAGCCTAGAATCTCCTTCAGATTCTGTGTCTCCCTCTCTCTCTGCCCCTCCCCTGCTCATGCTCTTTTTCTCAAAAATAAATAAATATAAAAATATATATATTAGATTTTTTAAAACCACATTTTGACTTTGTAATCCAGAGTTAATAACTTTAGGTACTGAGTGTTTGAGGTAGACAATATTGCACTTGCTAGAGATCTTTGAAATATTTTACAAGTCTTTCCACCCCATTTTTGAGGGACCACTTTTAAGTTTTTGTAGAGAAATCTGGCGAAATCAGCACTCTGTTATACCAGGAGTTTTGCCTCAGTTTTTAGAATTTCTCTGATGGAGAGAGCTAGAATTCATACTCTATGAGTACTCTATGAGTACCTCAATGAGGCATTGATAGGATTGTTCCTCATCAGTGTTTTTGGTGGAAGTTATTCCTTCTTCCATTGTTACACTGGCATCTTGTGTTTCCAGCTCCAAATTTCTAAGTGCGTGTGCATGTAACACAGTGGCGTCTTAATCAACCAGGTCTCTAATGATCTGGAAACACCTCTTTCGAAGTGCTCTTCTGTGAAATTCAGGTATATGCTACTTCTGCTCATGGGTGTTAACACTCAATTTTCTAAGAAAATATGGTTGTCTTTTTCAGCTCTGATTTGCAGAGGATTGAGGGAGAAAATCACTTGCATTAGCCAGCATAGCTAAGGATTTTTGGTTTTTAACCTCTGCTGTCATCTCAGTATTGCCTACCGATGTCTTTTGCATTGTCCAAAGTGGCTATTCCAAATCACTCTGTGTGTTTAACCTCCTACTGTCTTCGGCATGGCCTTCATTCTGGCCTGCTTACTGTCCAGAGAAAACAAATCCCTTCCACATTCTCTCCTTCTGTCCCTAAACTGCACTCTGACTATTCTCCATCCCCCATCTTTCTTTCTTTTTTAAAAAATTTTGAATGTTTGTTTATTTTTCAGAAAGAGAGGGAGGGAGAGAGAGGGGCAGACTGCAGGCAGGGGAGGGGCAGAGAGAGAGGGAGAGATGGGATCAGAAGCAGGCTCCAGGCTCTGAGCTGTCAGCAATGAGCCCGATGTGGGGTTTGAACCCACGAACCCCCACAAATCGTGAGATCATGACCTGAGCCCAAGTCGGACACTTAACCGAATGAGCCACCCAGCGCCCCCCTCCCCACCCCTTTCTTACCTTAGAGTGAGAGAGGGTGCTGTTCTTCAAGGCCAAGTTCAACAGTATCCCATCCCTTTCATTCTGCCCCTGGCTCCTGATCCATCCGTCGTTCTGTGTCTCACCTAGAGCTTCTATCTCTCCTCCTCCGTCTTCTTCTCTTCAGTTTTCTATGTATGAATCTTCTGGTCCTAAAACAGAAAAGAGCCATCAAACCAGTTAAACACACAGATAAAACCTCCTCCCTTGGTTCTTCACCCTACTCCCAAACAGGTACCACTCACTTTCCCTCCTCCCCTTAAAGGTCAGACTTCTTGAAGGAATAGTCAACATCTATTGGGGCCACCTGGTCAATTTCCATTTACTTCTCAGCTCCTCAGTGGTCTGTATTTTCTCCTTTCGCCCTACAGCAACCACCTCATCGGGAGTCCTCTTATATTCTAAACCTAGTGACATATTTCGGATTTTTATCCTATGTGACCTCCCTGTAGCATCTGACACAGGTGGCCAGTCATGCACCAGAACATTTTTACTGGTATCGTTATTTCCTCCTGGCTTTTCTCTTTTTCTTATCTCCTCTCTCTTATTTCCCATTGTTGAAATCTGTTCCCTCTTTTTGTATGTTTTCTGTATCTGGGTTAATGGTTTCATCATCCAGCCAGTCTTTGCCATGGTTAATTTTATGTGTCAGCTTGACTGGATCGTGGCGTGCCTAAATGTCTGGCGAAGCATTGTTTTTGGGTGTGTCGTCAAGGGTGTTTCCAGGAGAGAATAGCATTTGAACTGGTAGATTGAGTGGTGTGCATTACCCTTCCCAGTGTGGGTGGGCATCATCAGATGTGTTGAAGGTCTGAATAGAACTAAAAGGTGGATGAAGGGAGGATTTGCCCTCTTCTGCCTGACTGCTTGGGTTGGGATATTGATCTCTTCTGGCTCTCAGTGATAATTAAATCACCTGATTAATTCTAATTATCTTTAGCTGTTTGCTTTGAGTCTTGTTAGTTTATGATCACCTGGGAATAATATTAATTTTTCTGTCCTTTGCAATAATTATTTCTATTCTGAGAACTTCATAAAGACAGCATTGAAATTTATGATTGCATTTCATTATCTATTTGAACAATCATAAAATTTTTGTCTTGACAAACTAATGTTTAAAAATCAATATATTTAAATGCTAAGTAAGTCTTTTGTTTCTGGGTCAATATTTCTTGGTTACAGAGGATTATTCTCTTAATTGAGTAGCAGATTTCAGTGGCTGAATTTGTTCAGAATTTCACATTTATTTTTATGAGATTTATAATGAAATTTGCTCTGTGTGTGTGTGTGTGTGTGTGTGTGTGACTGTGTATGTGGCCACATGCATGTATGTTACGGTGTTGATGTTAGAGGTGCAGTTGGGTGTATGTGTGTGTATGCTTTGTTAGACTGTGTTAACTTCATAAAATGATTGGGGCTGGCTGTTCATTTATTTCTTTGCTTTGAAATAGTTTCTATAACATGGGGATTATCTGTTCCCTAAAAACTTGAAAGATTTCACTGGAAGAACCATCTGGTTCAAATAATTTCTTGGAGGGAGTTCACCGACTCTTTTCTTAGCTTCTTTCATATTTACTATTATATTTCAGTTTTCTCATCTTCTGAGTCAATTCTGGCAATACATCCATGTCCGTGAGATTTCAAAATATCCATTTCGCCAAGATTTAACATTTTACTAATAAAATTTCAGATAGTATTTTAAAAGAATAATTCTCCTTCTTGTTGCTTATTATGCCCCATTTCTTAATTCTAGTTTCATTCACGTTTTCCTTCTAATCTAAAAGGTTTTCTTTTTTAAAGTTAACTTTATTTTAGCACAGTTTTAGATTAACAGAGAAATTAGGATGATAGTATAGCCAGTTTCCCCTATTGTTACCAGAGTATGGTACATTTGTTATAATTAATGAACCAATATTGATGGGACTAAAGCCCACACGTTATTCAGATTTTAGTTTTTACCCATTGCTTTTTCTTCTGTTTGAGGGGCCATCCAGGAGAGCACATTACATTTAGTCCTCATGTCTCCCTAGGCTGCTCTTGGCTGTGCACTTTCTCAGACTTTCCTTTTTTTTTTTTTTTTTTTAAGTTTATTTATTTATTTTGAGAGAAAGAAAGAGAGGGAGAGAAAGAGAAACACAAGCAGGCTTTGTACCATTAGCATAGAGCCCGATGCGGGGCTTGAACCCACAAATCTCAAGATCATGACCTGAGCTCAAATCAAGGGTCGGATGCTTAACGGAGTGAGTCACACAGACGCCCCCATACTTTCCTTGTTTTTGAGGACTTTGGCAGTTATGACTAGTACTGATCAGGTGTTATCTGGAATTTCCAGAAATTGCAACTTACCCATGTTTTTCTTATAGTTTGACTGGGGTTGTATGTTCTTGGAAGACTATAGAGTTAAAGTGCCATTTCCATTACATCGCATCCTACTATCAGCATGACTTATCACTGTTGATGTGAACTTTGATCGCCTGGCTGAGGAGGTGTTTGTCAGATTTCTCCACTGTGAAGTTCAATCTTTCCCCTTTTCCATCCTGTCTTCTTTGGAAGGAAGTTACTCTACACAGTCCTTACTTGGGAGGTGGGGAGTTATGCTGCCCCTCCTTGAAGGCAGAGTAACTACATAAATTATTTTGAATTATTCTGTGTGGGAGATTTGTCTTTTCTTCCCATGCATCTCTTTATTCAATCATTTATTTATATCAATATAGGCTTGTGGATATTTATTTTGTATACTGGACTTTAATCTAATATTACTTTATTTTGCTGCTCAAATTTTTCTAGCTTTGTTATTGGGAGCTCTTTCAGTTGACTCCTGTGTCCCTTTGATGTACCTTCAACGACTGCGAGTTTTGTTTTGTTGTTGAACACTTCCTTCCTTTCCAGCACTACAGTATGCACTGGACTCAGCTTGTGCATTTCGTATCTGAGTCCTAGAATCAGTTGTTTCTTCACGGAGCCCTGATTCCTCTGATTGGAGAATGATATTAGATACCTAGATCTGGCTGGATGCTGGGTATGCTTGTTGCTACTGTGGAGTCACTGATTCTAAGCCTCTGAGAAAGGAAATATTTGTGGGTATACTAACCTGTTATATACATTATCTATAAATAGTTCTTTTTTGTAAACTACTTTTTTTGTGTGTGTGTGTGTGCATGCGGGTGAGTGCAAAAAGCAGTGGGGGTGGGGTGCCGGTGAGCAGGGGAGGGGCAGAGAGAGAGAGGGAGTGAGAGAATCCCAGCTGGGCTCCACACCTAGCGTGGTAAGACTGTCAGGTCATGACCTGAGCCTACATCAAGAGTTGGACACTTAAGCCACTGAGCCACCCAGGCGTCCTTAAATATTTCTACATGTGTAACCATCCGTATCTATACTTAGCTAAACATGAGTTTATGCTGAGGTCTCTGACTTTATTCTTTAACCACATGAATCATTCTCGCTGTTTCCCCTTCCTTACCTGTAACCTCCACTCCCAACAATGAGAAACCTGACTCTCACCATTGGCCCTTCATTCACTTATTGCTCACTTCTGCTATACTGTAGTAATATCAAAACTGTTAACTGCTACCCCTATAGGAAATAGTCCGCTGGAGTCCAGTGCTCAGGTGCCGTCTCTACTGCCTTTAGGTTGCAGACTCCACTCATTACCAAAGATACTCAGGGGGAACACCTTTTTCCTCTGCCCCCTTTGGTGAGATCACTTCAGACATTTGTAACATGGTTAGATTGTTCGGTCCCATTCTACATTCCCTCCAGGGATTCTATGCCATCTAATAATAATTCTAATTCACATTCTAACAATATTTTGAAAACTTTCATGCATTAAGATTTACTCTTTGCGCTGCGAAGTTATAGGTTGTCAAATATGCAGTGTCGTGTAGCTGGCATTACAGTATCCTACAGAATAGTTTTACCCCTGTGAAAAATCCCTCCTCCCCCTGCACCCCTAGACATTCTGGTCTTTTAATTGGCTCTATACTTTGCCTTTTCCAGATTGTTACAGAATTAGAATCACACAGTCTGCAGCCTTTTCGGATTGCGTTCTTTCTATTAGCAATCTGCATTTAAGATTCATCCGATGTCTTTGTGTGGCTTCAGAGCTGCTTTCTTTCTGTCATTGAATAGTATTTCATTTTACAGATGTACCACGGTTGGTTAATACCTTCACCTATTGAAAGGTGTCTTGGTTGCTTCCAGTTTTTGGTGATTATGAATAAAGCTGCTTTACACATGGTATGCAGGTATTTTTATGGATGTAAAATTTCCATTTGCTTAGGTAAATGTCTAGGAGCGGGATTGCTGGGATATATGGTGAGACTGTTTAACTTTGAAAGAAATTGCTTGTCTTTTAAGTTAGCGGTACAGTTTTATATTCCCATTAGCAAAGAATGTGAGTTCCTGTTGCCTTGCATCCTTGGCGTCAATGGGTATCGTTTTTTGGATTTTAGGCATTCTAATAGGTAGATAGTAGTATCTTATTGTTGTTTTAATTTGCATTTCCCTAATGACAAAAGAGGTTGTCTTTCCAGATGCTTATTTGCTATTTGTATATTTTCTTTAGTGAGTTGTCAGTTCAGATCTTTTGCCCATTTAAAAAATTGGATTATTATGGGGCTCCTGGGTGGCTCAGTCTCTTGAACATCGATTTAGGCTCAGGTCGTGATCTCATGCTTTGTGAGTTCAAGCCCCACGTCAGGCTCCCCGCTGACAGCTCACAGCCTGGAGCCTGCTTCAGATTCTGTCTCCCTCTCTGTCTGACCCTCCCTGTTTGTGTGCTATCTCTGTCTCTCAAAAAAACAAAAAAAACCCCAAAAAACCTTAAATTTTAAAAATGGGATTATTATTTTCTTACCGTTAGACAGTTTTAAGTGCTTTGTATATTTTGGATATGTGTTTTGTAAATATTTTCTTCAGCCTGTGGCTTGTCTTTTCATTCTTTTTACAGTGTCTTTTGTAGAGCAGAAGTTTTAAATTTTAACAAACTTCAACATATCACTTTTGTCCTTTTGTGGATCATACTTTTGGTGTTATACATGAAAACACATCACCAAACCCAAGATCACATGGCCTTTTCTCCTATATTTTCTTTTAGAAGTTTTATAGTTATGTATTTTACATTTAGGTTTGTAATCCAGTTGAGTTAGTATTTGTGAAAAGTGTTAGATGTCTAGGGCTGGTCTGGTCTTGTCCTGCCTTGTTCTGCCTTGTTCTGTCTTCTCCTCTCTTCTCCTTTCTTCTCCTCTCTTCCTTCCCTTCCCCTCCCCTCCCCTTCCATCTCCTTCCTTCCCTTTTCTTTTCACATGAATATCCAGTTATTACACCAGCATGTTAAAGAGATCATCCTCTCTCTATTGAATTGCCTTTGGTCTCTTGTTAAAGATCAATTGACTATATTTTTGTGGGTCTATTTCTGAACTCCCCTTCAGTTTCAGTGATCTGTGTGTTTATCCTTTCATCAAAATATGTCATCTTGATTTCAATTAGTGTTTTCCCTTTTTAAATTATACTTGTAGATTTTTCTACCTTCAAGAGTCAGCTTTGGGGCGCCTGGGTGGCTCAGTTGGTTTAGTGTCCGACTTCGGCTCAGGTCATGATCTCACGGTTTGTGGGTTCGAGCCCCATGTCAGGCTCTGTGCTGACAGCTAGCTCAGAGCCTGGATCCTTCTTCAGATTCTGTATCTCCCTCTCTCTCTGACCCTCCCCTGCTCACGCTGTCTCTCTCAGAAATAAATAAAAAACATTAAAGAAATGAAAAAAAAGAGTCAGCTTTGAATTTCTTTGCCAATTCTAGATAGTTTATTATTTCTTTTGTTGACTTTTCTATTGTTTTCCCTAGCTTCTTCAGTTAAATTAGTTAAGCTCATTTTATTTTCCCTTAAAATCTGTATATTAGTCTGCTAGGGCTGCCATAAAAAAAATACCATAGGTTGGATGGCTTAAACAGCAGAAATGTATTTTCTCACAGCTCTGGAGGTTAGAAGTCGAAGATCAAGGTGATGGTAAATTCATTTTTTTGGTGAGGTCTCTTCCCAGCCTGCAGATGGCCACCTTCTTACTGTGGCCTTGTGACCTTCTCTCTGTGCTCAAGGGAAGTCAGGGGAGTGGTAAAGATATCTCTGGTGTCTCTTCCTGTCCCTCTAAGGACTCAAGTTCTTTTAGATTTGGGCCCCACCCAGTGACCTTATGTAGCTCTTATTGCCTCCTTAAAGGCCCTGTCTTTAGACGCAGTCACACTGGGGGTTAGGGCTTCAACGTACAAATGTTGGAGGGCTCCAGTTCAATCTGTAACGATATGATAAAAACATCCTTGCTATGGATTTATTTCTGAATATAGTTTTATCTCTAAAGTGCATTCTTTATGGTATTATCACTATTCTCTATAAATTGTTATTGTTTTACTTCCTTATTGATCTCATAGTTAAGTGGAAAATGATGGTGCCTTTCCCTTGTTCTCTAGAATTTTTTATAAGCCCTATATTTTAAAAGCTGATATAAATATTATGGTCATTGCTTTGCTGTTTTGAATTTATTGAAATTATAGTCTCATAGAATGGTTCTCAGCTGTAAGGGACATTTGGATATGTGCATTTTTGGTTGGCATAGTGATGTGTAGTGGGGAGGGCTTCATCTAGTTCACAGGGATGAGAATTCTAGATCTCCACACCATAGGCCAGTCATGGGGAAGTGTGTGTGTGTGTGTGTGTGTGTGTGTGTGTGTGTGTGTGTGTGTATGAGAGAGAGAGAGAGAGAATTTCAGGCCCTGTCTCCCTCTAAACATGGCACACTGCCATTGCTGCTTTGTGGCTGTCATTTTAAAATGGAGCACTGTGTGTGGAGTCTCCTTGAGAGTTCCAGGTGTGTAATGAGGCACCTGGGTTTCCTTGTTTTCTTTGGTGGGGGGAGGGTCTCAATCCAACTTCAGGATTTCACCCACCTCCAAGGGAATGTGTACCAGCAGCTTCACACTTGTGTCCCTTGTGTCTACTCTAAGCTCATTTCCTCTGATGCACTTCTAGGTCCTTCTCCACTGTCTGGGATGGACTTTAATTTCTTCCTTAGGAGGCAGGAAACGACTTCAACCACATTATACAATCTTTCCCTTGTAAGACTCTTATTTAAAATGTTCTCAGTCCCTCCAACTTTGGCTCTTGATCTCTGAAGGGAGATTCCCCCCCCCCCCCCACTCCCTCTGAATAAATGTCTGTAGTGAGGAGAGGAATTTAAAAAAATTTCCTATTAAATTTAATTTTGGTATAATTTCAGACTTCCAAGTCTGAAGCAAAATACAAAGAGTTTTCAAATACCCTTTATCCAGATTCTCCAATTGTTAACATTTTATCACATCCTCCCCTGTCTCTGTCTGTCTCTGTTTTTCTCTCTATAGATTTGTTTCTCCCCTATCTGTCTCTTCACATAAGGACACAGGACACATGTGCATGTGTGCACACAGATGCACAGATCAGGAAATCAATTTTGATTCAATACGATTGTCCCATCTATAGGCTTTAATTCATATTTTGCCATTGTCCCACCAAAATCCTTTATAACAAAAGAATTTAGTGGTCATGTCTCTTTAGTCATTCTTTGTGTTTTACCACATTGGCATTTTTGAAGACTGTAGGCTTGATACTTTGTAGACTGTTCCCCAGTCTGGGTTTGTTTATATTTCCATGAGATTAGGTTCACTGTATCCATTTTTGGCAGAAGTCCCACTTGTGCAGAAGTCCGTTGAGGAACGGATCCTATCATTGTCCCATCACTGGTAAAGTTAACCTTGAACTCTTGGTTAAAGTAGTGTCTGCCAGGTTTCTTCACTGTACAGTTACTGTTTTCCCTTTTGTACTGAATAAGTTATCTTGTGGGGATGTACTATTCTGTCATTCTTTAAACTTTCACCCACTGCTTTTACCATCAGTTGGTGATTCTTATCTGAATCAATTATTATGATGGTTACCCAATGGCTCTTTTCTTTTTATTTATTTCTTTTCTTTTTAAAGTTTATTTATTTATTTTGGGGGAGAGAAAGAGAGAGAGAGAGAGAGCGCGCATGTATGAGCAGGGGAGGGGCAGAGAGAGAGAGGGAGTGAGAGAATCTCAAACAGGCTCCACACTGTCAGTGAAGGATTTGGGGCTCATTCCCACGTACCATGAGATCATGATCTGAGCTGAAATTAAGAGTCAGACACTTAACTGATTCAGCCACCCAGGCACCACCCCCTCAATGGCTGTTTTCTAGTTCTGACCTTTCCTCTAGAGTAATCAGTTGTATCTTTACTATAAGGAAGAGCTTTCTAAAGGAGGACTTTGGAAATTCAGAAAATGTGTTTTGTTTTTTCTCTTGAGGAGTTAAGCCCCTGCGGTTCAATATCTGACTTCCAAAACTGTTGTCTTTTAAACTCAAAGCTGAGCTATGAGACCTTTGTTCTAGAAGGTATCCACCTTTTCTCTGAGGTACTGAATATACAGAATACTGCTCAGACTATAGGTGAAGAGCCACAGGGTCACAAGAATAATTTTAGCCTAGGAAAAGCCTTTAGATTAAAAATCTCAAATTATATAACTTTGCTATAATAGTTTTAGTATTGCAGTATTTCATATTTTTACATCTATATAGGTGCTTCAGTGTAAAAGTGAGTGAAACTCCTATTAAAAAGGAATTAGGGATGAAAACTAAATATACTACCACTTGAAAAGAACTGTAGAACCTTTTTGTCTTTTACACAAAAGTAGCTTATCCCTCTTCTACTCAAGGCTTCCACCAATGATTTGTTGGATTAGCTCATCAAAGATTGTGTGGGATTAAAGTTGTAATGACAATTCCAATAATGTTACATTATTATGAATTCCAAATTAGGGAATTGCTATTGATACATTTCTTTTAATTGTCAGAAGTTGTTTGTTTTGAATTTGGTGATAGCTGTATTTTGGGGTGAGTGTGTCTTCTGCATATTTCCTTTGTGTCATCTCAAAGAGGTACTTGGACCAGGTTTGCTTTAGACATAGGTGGTGGATCCTGTAATATCTTTAAGACTTGTCATGTTTCTGAAGCAAAAACATTTCTGTGCCACAACTTGGCAGACTATTTCATGTTAAGACATAGAAAGAGACTTACGGGCTCCTGGGTGGCTCAGTCGGTTAAGTGTCTGACTTCGGCCTAGGTCGTGATTTCACGTGGGTGAGATCATGTGGTTTATGGGTTTGAGCCCCATGTCGGACTCTGTGCTGACAGCTTAGAGCCTGGAGCCTGCTTCGGATTCTGTGTCTCCCTGTCTCTGCCCTTTTCCCACTTGTGCTCTGTCTCTGTTTCTCAAAAAGAAATAAATGTAAAAAAATATTTAAAAAAAGAGACAACCCCCCCCCCCCAGGATACTTATTTATGTTAGCAGTTTCTTACAAATATCCAATGTCTAAATCAGCTAATAGAAGAAAATAAAATAAATTACACTGAAACAAGAGTTGAAGAACACAATTTCCTAATTTTCTTATGGGTGTTAGCCCAAGAGCATAAATCCCAAAAGAAAGAAACCTATCTGCTAAGGGTCTCCTGGTTTTCTCTTTCAAACACCTACTTCTTTCTTAATGACTAACCATATACCTGAACTCTTTACTCTGGGGATCTCAAATAAAAAGAAAAATACAAAGTTATTCAGTGCCTGTTCTCTATATTATGAATGTTGGAATTTGGATATGTTAATTCCAGGGAGTTAAAGTGATATTTTAGCACACACTTGTACATCCTCTTTGCACAGAAGTTCTAGGGAAATGCTTTTGGACTACCTTGATTTTCTCCAGTTTGTTTCAATGGCTGAAGTGTATGAAGATAATTATCATTTCTACTTGGAAGTGACATCTTAACAAATGTATATGTGGAGGGGATTGAGGAATATTGCAGAGAATATTAGATCTTTCTTTTAAACAATTGTTCATGCGGACAATTTCCCACTTATTTTGTGTATTGAACAAATGATTTTTTAAATCAATAGATCCTTCTTGCTATGAGCACGAAGACACCTTTTTCTCAGTGTTTCACACTCAGGTCCCTCCAGAAGAATATGAAAACCGTAAGCAGAATGTCAATCAAGGTATGTTTTAATTTGTGTGATTTTGCATATTGTCTCAAGAAAATACTAGCTATATACGGAAATATTCATAGATGAAATGACTTGATGTGATTTAATTCAGAGGTAGGTGAAAGTGAGTTAAGGTTCTAGGTGAAACAAGATGGTCATGCGTTAATCATTGTTGAAGTTAGTTGTTGAGGGCTTATTATAGCATTCTTTCTACTTTGGGATATTTAAAATTTTATATAATAAAGAGTTAAAGAAAAGCTGGCTGCAAGTAATGGAAAACTAACCTAAGCAAAAAAGAAAATTTATGGAAATAATCTTGGAGGTAGACAGCTTTTTTGATTCCCAAGAGCGTATTCTGTGGTTAGTCATTGCAAGGGAAACTCAATGCCACAATTGCAGACAAGATGCCAACCCATCCAGTTTGGGTTAAATGCTTACCGCTGGTCCACCCAACTCATCAAACCCAGCAAGGGTTGGGGTTGCTATAAAAACATGGCAGCATCTCCTGTTGATCACCACCCGGGTGGAGAGAAGAGGACATTTCTAGTGAGACAGTTCTGACCAGACCATCTAAGGTTTTTTACTACGGTTTATTAAAAGTGTGTTTTAAAGAAATTATAAATGTAGATACGGATGCATTTAATATGAGTTATTTTAATGTTGTATTGTTTAAGAGCATATGAAACCTCAACTGAATGAATAGACTTCATATTTCAACTTAAAAGACTATATACAACTTGGAATATGGGAAAAAGTTACATGTTTTGTATTTAAGGAGGCCACGCACCAAAAAAGCAGCTCATGCCTTAACTGTTGGTAGTTGATTAAAAAATATTATTGACTAAAGAAATAAAATCCCAATTGTAAAGCACAGATTTTTTTGTCTAGACACTTGTAACTTAAATTCGAGTGAAACTCTTTTCTTACTCAAATTTATTTTGTTTGTAAAGAATTTAAATCCAGAGATCTTACTCTTTTCCTGGTTCCTCCTAGCTATTGTTATCAAAATGTATTCTTTAATTATTAAATTTGTGTCGAGTCTTTGATAATTAGCTATAAATATGCCAATTGACTAGCTCCCTTTGTCCTTTTTATTGATGTACCCTCTCTTATAAAACAAAGATAACTTTTAAGTAAACCTTGTCTGTATTGAGCTACTGGTTGGTGTTTTTCCCTTTTGGACTTTAATATGGCAATTTATCCTGATGTGTATGGTCGATTCCATGTTTCACTTAAGAAGACCCTTCCTTATATCTATTTTTAGAGCTTTATTTATTTATTTATTATTATTGTTATTATTATTATTTTTATTTTTAGAGCTTTAAAGAAGCGTCCACATGATCTTGTTTTAAATGGTTTGAACGTAACTACAGTGAAAAGAAGATATTTAATAAAGGGAATAAGAGTCCACAAGTATTTTTCTCACCCTTGTTTTGAGCACCCAGGTTCAGAGGTTGACTCAGGCCTCTTCAAAGGTTGAGAAAAACTGACAAAGTGAGATGAGCTGTAAGGGTTTGTGCAGATGGGACATAGAACACCCGGGATGCTTATGCCCCGACCTTGCTTAAAAGATGGGTGTGAACAAAAGTTACTGTTCAGACAGGGTGCTGGCATCTTTTTTTTTTTTTTTTAATTTTTTTTAATGTTTTATTTATTTCTAGGAGAGAGAGAGAGAGAGAGAGAGAGAGAGAGACAGCGCGAGCAGGGGAGGGTCAGAGAGAGAGGGAGTCACAGACTCTGAAACAGGCTCCAGGCTCTGAGCTGGCAGTCAGCACAGAGCCCGACGCGGGGCTCGAACCCACGAACCTCGAGATCATGACCTAAGCGAAAGTCAGACGCTTAACCGACTAAGCCACCCAGGCGCCCCTGGGTGCTGGCATCTTAATAGAATCACAGGAAAAATGACTCTAGTCTTTCGGGAAAATTTTGTTTCCTATAAAGACTAAAATAAAATATATTGTACTCATTAATTAATTTCCTTTGAGGATAGGTGGCACACATGTTACACTGGTTTCAGATGTACCGCATAGAGATGTGACAAGTTTATACGTTAATCCATGCTCACCACAAGTGCAGCTGCCCCCTGACACCATGCAATGTTCTTAATGATGCTGTTGACTCAGTTCCCTATGCTGTGCCTTTCATCCCTGTGACCTAGTCATTCCCTGACTGGAAGCCTGTCTCTGCCCCTCCCTTCACCCATTTTACCCATCTCCTTACCCCTTCTGCTCCGGCAACCTTCACTTTGCTCTCTGTACTGTAGCGCTGATTCGGCTTTTTGCTTGTTTGTTTATCCGTTTGTTTTACTGTTTAGATTCCACATATAAGCAAAATCATATGGTATTTGTCTTTCTTGGTCTGACTCATTTCACTTAGCATAATTCCCTCTAGGTTCATTTATGTTGTTGTAAATGACAAGTTCTTATTATTTTTTATAGCTGAAGTCATATTCGTGTGTGTGTGTGTGTGTATCATATCTTCTTTATCCTTAAGAATAAATCTCCATATATATATATTAGGTTTCTGGATTTGGAATTTAGAAGTTATTCTATGTGTGTTATATATTTTAAATGTATGCTTAAGGTAAAATTTTAGCAAAATGGACAATTATAATTATGAAAAATTTTGAACTTTTTTAATATTAGATTTTACCTATGATGTGGAAGGAAATGAGTCATTGATCAAAGCACAAAAGAAACCTTTCTCAAATGCAGAAAAGATTAAGCTCAGGGGTATACACAGCCAGGATTTTATTAAACGAAACATTGAGGTATGTACTTAGAAATTTAGAAACCAGAATATGGGATTAAATGAGTTATGAAAATGAAAAATAGTTGTGTTCAGTGTCTTTAAATAGTTTTTTGATGCCACATATGTATGCAATTGAAACAGTATATATAACTGAAAGAAACGTTTTTATGGACCAGTACTTAACTTTACTAGTTTTTATTCCATCCTGTCTCCTCCTGCCTCTTTTTTAAATGAGATCTGCAACTCAGTACATTTATTTCACTATCCAGAAATGAATCTGGTTCCTGCATTTTGAAAAACATTTATTTAGATAATAGCCTCAGATGATGCTTCCCAGATTTTAAATTGCATATTAGTGAAATTGGCTTTTTAAAGTAATGAGACTGATGTTTTAGCTGGTGCATTTAGAAATTTGCATGGAAAATGCTCCTGGGCACAGCTGGAGAGGCCAATTGGTTGTCTGTCCCCTGACCCCTCCGACTGAGCCTCCAGGAAGCCCATTGCTTGTCACTTGCCTTGATTAGCTCCCTGCTTCAGGGGCTCAACCTTGATCTTCCGGAAGCCTGACTTGGTATGTCCTCATGGCAGACTAACCAAGGGCAAAGGGGTTTCCCTATTAGACCAGAGTGCGGAGTAATTAATTTACAGTAAGAAATGTGGGTGCAGTGGGCAGAAGGCTTGGGGCAAACCACTCAGGCAGGCAAGTTACTAGAAGACTGCAGTGATGGGTGTGAAGTTACTCACAGGAGCAGAGAGTTAAATAATTCCTCTCAGTTCAAGCCTGATGCTTCTTCCACAGCTGTCACGTCATTTCCAGGCAGACTAGATTTGTGGGTCAGCGTGCCACCGCCAGGACTGGCCTCTGGGACTCTTCCCTTTTTCTCTTTATGTTCATCTCCTCTGAAGGAAACCTCCAGCCTGATCTGTCTTCTCTGTGCTGGCCCATTTTGTGTTGATTTATTTAATTTGCCAAGAGTACTAGCGTTTTCCCCACATCCTCTTTCTTGCCGACACAGTCAGCAGCCCCACCATAGACTTACCTTTTCCCCTTTTAACAATAGTAGCTGAATCTTTATTCAAATTCCTGGTATGACCTGCTTGAAATGTCAAAGTAATTTCATTTAGGAGAGAGCAGGGCGTGCAGCTTGCAAGCGGGTACTTCTTTTTGGGTGTGATGAAAGAGTGATTTTACAATGGATGATGTTGCGAAGGGCAAGAAGAAGTTTGTTCAGTAGTGCGCCCGGCGCCATTCAACGGAAAGGGGAGGGCCGCCCGAGACTGAGCCAAATCCCGGTGGTTTCTTTGGGTGAAAGACAAGTCAGGCCCTTGGATTTTCTTACACAGATGCCAACAAGAATAAAGGCATCACCTGGGGAGAGGAGACACTGATGGAGTATTTAGAGAATCCCAAGAAGTACATCCTTGGAAGAAAAGTGACCTTTGCTGGCTTTAAGAAGACAGAGGGGAGAGGACACACTTGATAATTTACCTCAACAAAGCTACTAAGGAGTAATAGTTGGCCACTGCCTTATTTATTACGAAACCAAGCATCTCATGACTTCTTTTATGTGTACCATGTTTAAATTGATCTCATGCACCAGAATTCGGATCAGGAATGATCGACTGTTTCTTTTGGACAGTCCTGATTTAAATAAGATTGGCTTGTGGTTAAATGAATCTGATCAACGTTTTGAACTTGATAGTGATTCTGGTTCAGCAAGTGCTGTTCCTGTTTTCCCCTTGGAAAGATATGATTGGAATCAATTGGTAATATTCAACTCTTCACAGAGATGGTAACTGCCTTCTCTTAAGCCTGTCGGAGATGGGTTTTAGATTTAGATTTATATAACTTGTTATATTTATTTAAATACTGAGGAAATCCCTTTACTCTCCCAAAGAACAGCAAGACTCAGCTGGGTTTTATGCTGTGCTCGTTAGCCTGTAAAAGGCTAGGGCTGAAGCAAGCAGTGTCCATTTTATCTTTTGGTGTTAACAATGCCCATTTAATTAAAGTTCACTGCATCTAAAATGCTACTCTTTGCCTAATTAAACGCATTTTCATGTGGCTTATGTATCATATCAAACAAAGACTACTTAGCACTTCTCACATTTTATAGATGATCGTTAAGGCCAGATATTTTAAAAATTTAGTGTGACCTTTCGCACTATAGTAGCTAAGTTTGCTTGTGAATTCTTCACTAAGTCAGACGAAGTTATAATTCAGGATTGTCTTTTAAACAGCTCTTCAAAAACACAACTGTAGAAATATCGCATAGGTGTGATTGCTAATAGTGCTTTTGCCCCACTCATCAGAAGGATTAAAGTAGCGGACATATTTGTCAGCACCAATTTGTAAATTATGTAATAAGGCTTAAGATAATTAAAAACAAAATCACAGATAAAAAAATAAAGGCAATTTCATCAGGAGCTATATGGCACATAGGAAGTGACAAGAAGATTCCTTCCAAATACCTCAGCAAATGTGTTTATTACACTGATATATAAAGAGAGGTTGCAAACTGTCCATGTTTTATTGTTTTATATTTCAAATGAAATGTTTTTGAAGTGGCTAACATGAGGGCCTGCATATATCAGGAATATACCTCACAGATGAAAAATGCCTAATCTCACAGATTTTACCTTACTGTGTCTGTACTATAGAAGCCTCAGAGCCCACTTTTATTTTTCTGAACATGCATTGCTTTGAATATTTACTCTTTGTTATTAATACATTCCGTAGTTGGCTAAGGATTCAGGAAAGCCAGTGCTTATGATTGACAGAGAGAAGAGAAGGCTGACTGAACTTTTGAAGGACTTAGATGACAGAGATTCGGGGCTGTCCAGTCCTGAGGTATGTAAGCCCCGATATTCAATGACTTCTTCTCCTCTTCTTCTTCTTCCTTCTTCTTCCTTCTCCTCCCCCTCCCTCCCCTCCCCCTCCTCCTCCTTCCTCTCCTCCTCCTTCTCCTTTCAGTGTTTTATTTAAATTCCAGTTAGTTAGCATACAGTGTGATATAGTTTGAGGTACAGATTGTAGTGGTTCTGCACTTCCATATGACACCCAGGGCTCATCACAAGTGCTCTCCTGCATCCCCATCACCTGTGTAACCCATTCCTCTGCCCACCTCCCTTCCAGCAACCCTCAGTTTGTGCTCCATAGTTAAGAGTCTGTTTTATGGTTTGCCTTTCTATTCCCCCCTCCCCCTTACGTTCATTTGTTTTGTTTCTTAAATTCCACATATGAGTGAAATCATATGGTATTTGTCTTTCTCTGATTGACTTATTCACTTAGCATAATGCTGTCTAGTTCCATCCACTGCAAAAACGTGCCTGACTTCATCTGATCTCAGGAGCTAAACAGGGTCTGGCCTGGTTAGTACTTGGATGGGAGTCATCTACACTTCTTAATTTTTATCTATTTTTTTATCATGGTACTGACATTGGCACAAATCTACAGTAAGTTTTTATATTATGGGAATTCTCTGTATTCTCTGTCTCTAAAAAATCCCATTTTACAAATTTGTTTTCATTACAATTTTCAGATTTTTTTCTTGGTCAATTTGTTATTGACTCTGAAGAGGGTTATCTTGTGTCATTCTAAGAGTGACTTCACATTAGCTCTCATAAGAATAACCTCTCCCTGTGATGTAATGGGCTCAGTCACCAGTGACATATCAGTGTGTTTCTCTGTATCGTTTTATTTTGAACATTTCTTATCCCTAAACTGGCGTAGTTCTCAGTAATCCTACAGACCATCATCTTGCTCCTTCCCAGTTAGCCGTGAGCGTCCAGGTCCCTAAAGACTGTGGAGGGAGCGCAGACTGAGTCCACGGAGGGGAACAACATGCGACCCAGGGTGCCAGGGTGGGGGTTTATAGGGCTGGGGCTGGCCATACGAGAGGCACTTGTTTGCCTACTAAACTTAACAGCAATATTCTTTACTTCCACAGAGAAATGTAATGTCCTGTGTACCTTGAAGCCCATAGCCCTGTCATCTAGTTCTTAATTCCCTATGTTTTACAGAGGCGGGATGTAGTGAGTGCTGCCCAGATCCCTTTTACCTAGTCCCTGTCCTGTGCCAAGGGTGCGTAGCTGCCTCCTTCCGTAGAGTATGGCCGTGGGCTAGGTGGGGGCTGAACAGCCTAGGATAACAGCCCCTCTCCATCTCCACCCCCTCCCAACTCAAGTTGGGATTAGCTCTGTGCTGCAGTTTTTCCTCCAGAACTTTCCCCAGGGGTCAGCTGGGTTTCAGCCGACACCACATCCTTGCCTGGTTTTGTTTCCCTTGTCCTCGCCTGCTTACGTCACCCCCTTTCCCCTCTCCTCGAGAACTCCATTCACCCCTCTCCCTTCTCCTGAGAGCACTCCCTCCATAAGTCACCTGAACCAGAATCCCTGTCTCAGGTTCTGCATCTAGACTAGCCCCAGATCGGTAGGTGCAGAGGGTAGTTTTTTTTTTTTTTTTTTTTTTTTACAAATAGTTTATTGTCAAATTAGTTTCCACATAACACTCAGTGCTCATCCCCAAAGTGCCCTCCTCCATGCCCATCCCTCCTCCCCGCCACATCCATCAGTCCTCAGTTTTTGTCAGCATTCAAGAGTCTCTCATGGTTTGCCTCTCTCCCTTTCCCCCACCATTTCCGCCCTTCTTCTCCCCCTTGGTCCTCCGTCAAGTTCCTCCTAATCCTCCTATACGTGCAAACATATGGTATTTGTCCTTCTCTGCCTGACTTATTTCGCTCAGCAGAACACCCTCAAGGTCCATCCATGTTGCTACCCATGGCCAGATTTCATTCTTTCTCATTGCCATGTAGTATTCCATGGTATAGATAAACCACATCTTCTTGATCCATTCATCTGTTGATGGACACTTAGCCTCTTTCCATGGTTTAGCTATTGTGGAGAGTGCTGCTATGAACATTGGGGTCCATGTGCTCCTATGCATCAGCATTTCTGTATCCCTTGGGTAGATTCCTAGCAGTGCTATTGCTGGGTCCTAGGGGAGTTCTAGTGTTAGTTTCCTGAGGAACCTCCACACGGTTTTCCAGAGGGGCTGTACCAGTTTACATTCCCACCAACAGTGGAGGAGGGTGCCCGTTTCTCCACATCCTCGCCAGCATCTCGAGTTCTCTGATTTGCTCATTTTAGCCACTCTGACTGGTGTGAGGTGGTATCTCAGTGTGGTTTTGATTTGTATTTCCCTGATGAGGAGGGATGCTGAGCATCGTTTCATGTGTCTGTTGGCCATCTGGATGTCCTCTTTGGAGAAGTGTCTGTTCATGTCTTCTGCCCATTTCTTCACTGGGTTGTTTGTTTTTTGGGCGTGTAGTTTGGTGAGTTCCTTATAGATTCTGGATATTAACCCTTTATCTGATATGCCATTTGCAACTATCTTTTCCCATTCCGTTGGTTGCCTATTAATTTTCTGGGTTGTTTCCTTGGCTGTGCAGAAGCTTTTAATCTTGATGAGGTCCCAACAGTTTATTTTTGCTCTTGATTCCCTTGCTTTTGGGGATGTGTCAAGTAAGAAGTTGCTGCGGTGGAGGTCAAGGAGGTTGTTTCCTCCTTTCTCCTCTAGGGTGTTGATAGTGTCCTGTCTCACGTTCACGTCCTTTATCCATTTTGAATTGATTTTTGTGCATGGTGTGAGAAAATGATCTAGTTTCATTCTTCTGCATGTTGCTGTCCAGTTCTCCCAACACCATCTGTTAAAAAGGCTGTCTTTTTTCCATTGGATATTCTTTCCTGCTTTGTCAAAGATCAGTTGGCTGTATACTTTTGGGTCCACTTCTGAATTCTCAATTCTGTTCCATTGGTCTATGTGTCTGTTTTTGTGCCAATACCATACTGTCTTGAGGATGACAGCTTTGTAGTAGAGGCTGAAGTCTGGGATGGTGATACCTCCCGTTTTGGTTTTATTTTTCAGTATCACTTTGGCTATTCGGGGTCTTTTGTGGTTCCATACAAATTTTTGGATAGTTTGTTCTAGTTTTGAGAAGTATGCTGGTGCAATTTTGATTGGAATTGCATTGCATGTGTAGAGTGCTTTAGGTAGTAATGACATCTTAACTATATTTATTCTTCCGATCCATGAGCATGGAATGTTTTTCCATTTCTTTGTGTCTTCTTCAATTTCCTTCATAAGTTTTCTATAGTTTTCATCATACAGATCTCTTGTATCCTTGGTTAGGTTTATTCCGAGGTATTTTATGGTTTTTTGTGCAATTGTGAATGGGATCAGTTTCTTGATTTCTCTTTCTGTTGCTTCATCATTGGTGTATAAAAATGCAACCGATTTCTGTACGTTGATTTTGTACCCGGTGCAGAGGGTAGTTTTGACTGAAGGTCCAAAAGCTGTGGGTGTGCAGCAATGCCTATGGCCGGTGGTGGTGGTGGCGGTGGGGGAACGCCATGTTTCTTCCCAGAAATGATTTAGCAAAGAATTTTTATTATTGTTGCCTTTTACATACTGTTTCTGTTAGTATTTATGCCTTGTCCCTCTTTTTATTTTATTAATAAATTTTTTAAATGTTTATTCATTTTTGAGAGAGAGAGCGAGAGAGAGCAAGAGAGCAAGAGAGTGCAGCACCAGGGGAGGGGCAGAGAGAGAGGGAGACAAAGAATCCAAAGCAGACTCCAGACTCAGCTGTCAGCACAGAACCTGCTGCAGGTCTCGAACCCATAAACCATGACCTGAGCCGAGGTCAGACGCTTAACTGACGGAGCCACCCAGGTGCCCCTTAAACTCTTTTTCTATCATTTACTTTTATTTTTTAGGTAGATTGTTTACACATATCATGCAGCCGGGTTTTCGTTGTTGCTGTTATGTCTGTAATTGTTTCTCTATCTTTTGTTGTTATTTCCTTATTCTTAATCTTTTAATGAGGATATTGAATTTATATGTTTATTATGGCCACTGATAATGTTTGGACCTTTTTTTGGACAGCCTATTTGATATTCTATTGATTAGATTTATTTTGTTTTCTTAATTTTTACCCATTTTCCTCTCCTGGTTTGAAAATTCAGTATCCTGTTTCTGATCTGGGGCTGCTAGCCCTCAATTTCTTAAAATACATTAAGATGAATGTATGTTTTTCAACTTAAGTAATTAGTCTCTGAAATCTTATATCTTAATGAGATAGGATTTTTGGTGTCTTTGGCTTTTATTTCCCCTTTCTTCCATTTTTCCCTCCTCTAGAATGTGTTGAAATCACCTGGAATTTTACTCCCAGAATATTATAAGTTTTTACCTTTAAAAACAGTATGCGTCTTGTATTTTAGGAGTGTTTCTCAATAGTAGCCAAATTTTGCAGTCACATCACTTGCATGGTACCTTATCAGCCTTTTGTATCTGAGGATTCAAGTCTTTCTTAGTTTAGAAAAGTATCTTGTTTTACTCTTCTCTTCCATGATATCTTTTCTCTCATTAGGGCTACCTACAAAATGGGATATCAGTTGGGAATGTAATGAGCTGCAGGTAACAAAAAACTGTTTAAGCAGTGGCTTAAACAAGTAAGGAATATAGGGGCACCTAGGTGGTTTAGCAGGTTAAGCATCCAACTTCAGCTCAGGTCATGATCTCACAGTTTGTGAGTTCGAGCCCTGCTTCCGCCTCTCTGCTGACAGACAGCTCAGAACCTGGAGCCTGCTTCAGATTCTCTGTCTCCCTCTCTCTCTGCCCTCCCCTGCCCTTGCTGTCTCTTTTTCTTGCAAGAATAAATAAAGATTAAAAAAATTTTTTTAATTAAAAAATAAAAACATGTAAGGAGTGTATTTTACTTTAATAACAAGAAATCCAGGTGTAAGTAGCTAGTGTATTTCTTTATTCCTGTTCTGTATTCTTAGTTTGATTTTGTTTTTAGGTTTGCAAGATTGCTGCTATATCTGTAGATAATGTGTCCATTTTCCAGGCAGAAAGAAGAGGGAAAGCGGAGGGAGAAAAGGGACACTCCTCTGATGTTTTGCTTTTCATCTGGGAAGGGATGGTGTCCCTAGGACTTCTACCTGCGTCTCATCAGTCAAGTTGTGTTGTGTAGCCATGTTCATTTCGTATATCGTTGCAAGTGAGACTGGGGATTCAGGTATCTTACTTCCTTATTTTAATAGCAGAGGAAGGCAAGGAAAAAGGAAACTGGAAAAGGGGATCAGGTCAGTTAGTGTACAAGCATACAGGTGGGTAGAGAACCTCCTGGATCTCTCCTCCAGGTCCTATAGTATTTTTCTCATTATCGTCATCTGTTTTGTCATTTTGCTTATATGAGCTCATTTCATAATTTTCCAAGTTGGGTTTCAACCATGTGTATTCTGCTACTTAGCTATGTAGCTCTCTTTTGAGATTGTTGTTATTTTTACAGTTTTATTGTTTTGTAAACTAATATTTGCTGAGAGTTTCTTCTGCATGTTGTCTGAGGAGAAAGATGGCGTCTTATTATCTGGTGTCAGGGATAGACATTTTATATAGAAATTCTATAAAGCTAGATAGGAGGAGGAGAAGGAGGAGGTGAAGGAGGATGTGGCACATGTTGAAGCAGAGTCAGAGGAAGAAGTTAGGAAGTGTGGCAGGAAGAATTTAGGAACACTTTGAGGAAGGGATCCTTCTATATTCTTAAACCATACCAAACTTCTTGCCATTCCTCAGGTTTGCTGTATTCTTTGACACCATGTGCCCTTTTCTTTGTTCCCCCATCTCTGATAAGCCAATGCACCTGAAAGATGATGACTAGGGTGATAATTATGTTTTAATTCCCCAGAACCCTTGCCCTTGGGTGGTTCTTTATAGTGGCATGTTTATTTTTGTGTGGATGAGATATTCTATTGAATATCCCTAGGATACTTAAAATTTTTTAAAAAGATTTCCTTCTGTGTTGGGAATTTACACTTGCAGTGAACGGCACAAAGCTAAATGCCTCTACTGCCAAAATGGGTTTTACATCGGATCTCCGATTACTCATATCTAGATCAGTGTTGAATGTGTGAGTTTGGTTGTAGACCCTTGGTTCCCAACCTGAGCCCCTAGAGGTAAATGAGGGTGGTGAAGAGCATTCTCTGGGTTCTGTCTTAGGGAGGCAAGACTTCTAAAAGCTAGAAATCTCCCACACCTAGCAAGGGTGTTTAGAAGGTGCTCGATGGAAAAGCATGATGCCATCTACTGCATATTACATATAATTTTCCTCTGTAACAGTATAGTGTATGAAACATTTATATTCCTGTTGAATTTAATCTAACATCCTCTTTTATTTCCAGTGTCATTAAAAAAGAATTCCATTCAAACAAGAATTTAAAATTTATTGACCAATGTTTAGTCATTGATTATAGTTTTATTTTTGTGTGTGTGTGACTCATTATTTCTCACTTAGATCGTATAGTATTTATATCCTTTTATGTAGGAAGAATTAACTGGAGTTTCTTATTTGTGACTAATTAAGTAATGTATTTTCATATAATTATGTATACGTTTCATATCCCAACTTATAAGTGTATTTAAGATGTTTCTCACTGTATCATAGCCTTGTATGGATAGACTACAATCTATTCACTTTTCCCTATTTTTAGACATTTGGGACTTTTGCGATTGTTCCTTATTATATATATATATATACATATATATATATATAATACACACAGATATATATATATATACACATATATATACACATATATATATATGTGGCAAAAGGCATATGAGATAGTGTTCTGGGTTGCAAGAAACAGATGGACTTCAATGAAAAGAAAAAAAAAAAGGAATAAATGTATTGGGAAACTTGGGTAGCCCACAGACCTGGTGGGAAGTTTGGAGAACCATATGTGTAGCCCGGGCCAATATCAAGGTACCCAGAAACATGGCTTTGGAAACTCCTTGGAAAGAGGCTGGTTAGGGGCTACCTCACAGCCACCAGACACCCCGCTAGATGGACCACCCCTGCCACCCTCACTGCTATCAACACCAGATTCTCCAGGCCACTGCTGTCACCATGAATCACTGCCCCGTTTCCCCTGTATCTTCGCATCTCTCTCTCCCTCCCTTGAGAGTCCAAGTCCACAGTGTTCACTTCTGATTGCTTGATTTTAGGTCATTTGCTTGTCTTCTTGATGACAGTGGGTGGGAAGAAGGCTTGTCTGATGGGGATTTCTCTCCTACCAAGTCTTATGCAGTGCTTGGTTTCATTGAAACAGGAAGGGACATTGGATGCTGGGGTCAGGGGGAGACATGTAATTCTTTCTGCATCAGTTTTTTGCATGTATCTCTTCTGGTTACTGCCTAGGGATTGATTCCTGGTATTAGAGTCATGAAACCAAAGTGTATGAAGTTCTTAACCTTCCTTACTCTCCACTTGTCCCTTTGTTCCTGGTGTTTTCATAATTCTTCTGTCCTTGTATTACATGTTTCTCTGTGTGACCTCATCCATTCCCATAGTTCAAGAGTTTGAACCACTATAGATAGGTGGGTGAGTCCAAAATATTTATATACAGGTCTCTAGGTCTCTATCTTGAACTTCAGACAAATATATTTAACCACCTAACATAATCTATAGATATCCGTGAATATCAGAAGGTCCCAAACAGAATTCATCATTTACTTTCTCAAACCTATTATGTCTCCTGTATTCCCTACCTTGGCCGATATGACCACTATACCCCTAGTTTTCAAAATCCAGAATTTGGTTTTTATCTTTGATCCTTACTCCTCCTTCCATGCTTCCATCAAATTATCTTCTGATTCCATAATTTCTACTTTGTAATTATCTCTGGAATGTGTCCTATGTTCTTTTTCCCCAGGAAATATTCTTAAGTTTAGGCGCTCATCACTTTTGTTCTACATTATGGTTTTTGCTTCTTAACTGGGTTTTCTGTTTAGTCTTGACCAAGGCAGTTCTAGTTTTAAAATGCATAGTCAGCTATGTTGTTTCCTTGATTAAGATGTGATTAAGATTGATTACCTACTCCAGGAAGCCTTCTCCAACCACTTGGTCTCTCTGCTCCTTCATGTCCACAAAGGTTAGCTGACCCTCACTGGTCGCCATGGCACCTCCAGCGCTCTTCATGCCTTGTTAAAGTCTTTGCTGCCAGAAGACCGAGAACTCCTTAAGGGCAGAGCTTGTGAGATTCCTACCAAATCACCAGCACCCAGTGCAATGCCTACATTCAGTGGATGCTGAGTACAGGATTTTTGAATGGATTTTATGAATGGGTTTTAACCCATTATGACATGAATGTTAGTTGAATAAGGAGTTAGATGATCAATAGGCTCATGAAACCCAAACAACTGCCTTTATAGACCTTATGTTACTTTTCAGGAACAAATCTTTAAAATACCGTGTCTGTTATAGGGTAAACATGATTTCTTCCTATTCAACATTTCACAAACTACTTTTTCAAAGTAGAGAAAGGAGAATGTTTAAAAACTAGACTGGAAGTCCAAGAGATTTATTCCACAGGGGAAAACTCCCACAAGCTGTAGGATATACTTTATACAGATTTGGCAGATAATGAAACCATAAATTACTAATTTTTTTCTTTCACTAACACAGTGTTAATTTTGTGGGTTTTTTTTTTTTTTGGTATTGTGTGTATGTGTGCATGTGCACACACACGCGTGTGCTTGTGTATGTGTGTGTGAAGTCCTGAGCATTGATGTAGCCATCTGAAAGGTATGTTTTGGGAAAAATGTAGCATGGGAACGACCTGATGACCCTTGTTTCCTCTTAGGGTGATCAGTCTGACTGGCTGGTCCCAGGAGAAGGATACACACTTGCCATCACCCAGCACCAGCAGCTTGTCGAAATCGACACAAAGCTCCAGGAACTTTCTGCAGCCTCACCAACAACTTCCGACTTTTGTCCAAGACATGAAAACCACAGTGAGCAGGTAGATTTAATTTAAGAATACACGGACTGTTCAGGTTTGTGTGTTAAAGCTAGTTGACGTAATTTGACAGTTTGCTTGTTAATTAAAGAGGTTTCTTCCCAGTTGTTTTTTTCATAACTATGAGTGCATAACTACAAGTGCAATGATAGTAATTTCCATTAGTGTGTGCATTGTGTGTGTTTTCCAATAGTGACTTCCACTTTCTCTTCATTTTTCTTTCAGTTGGTAATTTTCTGAGAAGGGTCACTTATAAAATATTTATTTTACTGTTATTGTATCTTTATAATTAATCTTTATATCAGGAGGCAGGATAGGGAAGAAAATCAATACAGCCCTCATTCGTCTTCTATTTCTCTGGTTCTAAGTATTAGCAATGGCAGCCGCTTGTCCCTGACACTGCCGTATTCTTCCAGCTCTTTCCATTTCACATCAAACACTGAAGCTCTCACTATGCTGATGAAGTCTCTCCTGTGAGGATTTTGAAATGAATGCATTTCCTCCCTGGATAGTTTCTCAAATATTCTTTCAGTTTTCTGTTTAGAAAAACAGAAGAGTAATGGCAGCTTCATAAAAGGAAGATTCTTTTTTTTTTTTTTTCCCCAGCCCCATATCTCAGTACTTCATGGGATCTCGTTTGGGGTTGGGTTATAGTTTTCACCTAAACAGAAAATAGTCAGTCTTTTGCTATTCTAATTATCCTTGGCTCATTTTGTAGACATTTCACCAAATCATTTTCTGTACAATCGTAGATGCACATGATTTTTTTTGTTCCTAAAAAAAGTTTAAAAATAAATATTCCATAGGTAATAATTCTGCTTTATATTGAGTCTCTAAGCCATCAAGTGAAGGTTGGGGTTCTGGCTTTGGGCCGGTTGAAACTGCTTCAAGGGGAAAGAAGAGTGTTAAGGTATTCCTAAGAAAATTTGGTCACTGGCAAAATCTTTATAGAACCATCTCGGCTTCCTTAGGTTATGTTTGAATAGGCTGGGCACAGCTGTTTCTGAGCCCTTTACGCAGCAAGAGTGGTGGTAGTAGAAACCACTTGTTTCTGGATTGGGGTAAAAGCGGACAACAGAGAACTGGAATCTCTCTCCCCTACTCAAATGTACCCCAGGACTTTGACACCAGTTACGCTGCTAGTTTATTTAAGTTACTAGGTTCCATTTCCCAAAAGAAGGGAGCCAAGAGGGGGAAATAAAATTGTTCAGGAATACTCTTTGTTCTTTTTGCTTTATACCTGATTTTGTGGTTGTCTTTATGTTGTTGGATTTCAAGGGTAGCTGAGATCTCAAGGCTGAATAGTGACCCTCAAGACAGAAAATACCTTTTTCATGGTGGTCAAATGTTATTCTTTAAAGGGAGACTGAGAATTTAAAGATTTTTTTAGCCATCAGGGCTTCATTAAAGCGACCATGTTAAGATTCTGTCACCATCATTTAAATCATACTTTCAGAATTCACATTTATAGTTCAGATAAGTATTTTAAAAATACTACTAAAAGGGAAAACCAGTACATTACTTAGTTGTCATGTACTGACATATTTTTATGTGAAACAACACAGGTTTAGAGAGAAAAGAGAAACCTGCATTTTGGGATTCCCATTGGATGCAGAGACATAAATGTAACATCGTAGTTGATGAAAAGAAATAATTAATACCTCTTGCATGCAAAAAAAAAATCTTTTGAGCTTTTGTTCAGTTTCCTCTTGGCATTTCCTCATGTCTAACTAAAACCAGCATTGCACATTGAATTTTCAAGCCAGAAATGCTAACATGGCAAATTATTTTGCAGATATTATTTTTGGATTGGAATTCTTTTTGGATACATACACTGAAAAGTATCTTGGTTAAACCTTGCGTATCTGTGCAGTTGATGAATGGGCTCCAATCTCTTGCTGAACCACAAATATTCATTGCTCATATTCACGTTATTTTTATTTTTAACCCTTCTGCAAACCATTAATTCATCAGTAATTTTTCTTCATACTCCTTATGAAAGAATGTCTTTTAAGTAGAATGTGCGTTTCTGGTTTTCAGCAATTGATTCAACAATATTAATCAAGTGCTTTCGGTGTAGGAATTGTAGGGCGCTGAAAGACAAGTCAAGCCAGTATAGAACGGTGGAGTCAGGGGCGCCTGCGTGGCTCAGTAGGTTAAGCATCTGACTTCGGCTCAGGTCATGACCTCACAGTTCATGGATTCAAGCCCTGCATCGGGCTCTCTGCAGACAGCTAGCTCAGAGCCTGGAGCCTCTCTTCGGATTCTGTGTCTCCCTCTCTCTCTGACCCTCCCCTGCTTGTGATGTCTTTCTTTCTCATAAATAAATAAAACATAAAAAAAAAAACAAAAAACTGTGGAATCAAAAAGCCTCACTTCGAGTTCTGGCTCTTCCAGTTACTGGTTCTGAGAACCTGGGCATTAAGTGGAAGCACCCTGAACCCTAGTTTCCTTATTTATAAAATAGTAATAATAATATTATTCTTTAGGGCTGGTTTATTTTTTACTATTTTTTATTAATTTTTTTCCTTCCAATGTTTTATGTAAAGTCAAATTAATTAACATATTGTGTAGTATTGATTTCAGGAGTCGAATTTAGTGACTCATCACTTATATATTATGGCCCTCTAAAAGGGTGGATGAGTTGATTTGTGTAAAGTGCTTAGCACATGTCTGACACAAAACTCACCCAGTGATGTTATTGTTATAATAATAAGTGACTTGGGATGCCTGGGTGGCTCCGTTGGTTAAGTGTCTGACTCTTGATTTCAGCTCAGGTCATGATCTCACGGTTCATGGTATTGAGCCCCATATCAGGCTCTGTGCTGACAGTGTGGAGCCTGCTTGGGATTCTTTCTGTCTCCCCCCCCTCTCTGCCCCCTCCCACTCTCTCTTTCTCCCCCTCTCAAAACAATAAAAATTTAAAAAGATAATAATTGACTTAAGGAACACATTTTCCTGTGGGAGGCACTGGATATGCATAAATAACTGTGGTACAAGACAACATATGTAAGCACAACAGAAAGCTATGAAAGCAAAGTGCGGTGGGGTTCTGGGGAGAGAGAGAAAGCACACCCAGAAAGTCCAGTTCCACAAGTGAGGGCCAGGAGGTGGAAAAGGAACGAGCAAATAAGGCAGACAGGGTTAGAGGCCCAGGGAAGACTACATTATGCAGCATGAGATTGAAAATTGGTGGCCCACAGGGCAAAGCTGACTCACACGTGGATTTCCTTTAGTCCTTTAGTTTGTAGTTTTTTTAGTCAACGTTTAAATATTGGGTGAATTCATATAAATGTCTAAATGTCTAGTTTTTCTTGAGAAATTAGAGAATCTGGCGACATCAAACCTGAGTCCTTGCTTGGCAAACTGCAGGACTGATTGGAGTAGCAGCTCCTGCTTTCCGCAGAGCACAAATTCCCCAGTTTGCCACAGTATTCACGACTCCGTATGGTATTGCAGGCCCTGAGGCCCCCTGCATGCATTTAGGTTACTGACCCAGCCCCTGCACGGGCCATCAAAACATCTTTGAAAGCCTGCTTGCTTCATAGGACATATGTGGTGGTTGACCTTGAATATTCAAACTACCCTGCCGCTTCATGTCTGACCTTACAGCAGCTCATAGGGCCCTGGAGGATAGGCTGTAGGCACAGAGCAAGTTGTCGGGTGAGCACACAGTGGAGGAAGCACCACAATATGGAAATGATCTTATGAAAAGTGAAGAAAGTCTGTGCTAGTAGAGAAAGGAAGAGTTATTTGCTGAAAGCATGCTATTTAAAAAAATTCCTTTGGAGATTTTTTTAAAATGTTGCTCAAGGAACCAGTTCCCCCAACAAGTCGAAACACTCAGACTTTCTGACTTCTTGACCATGGCGACTAAGAAGGTGCTCAGTTGGCAGGCACGTGAGCCAAGGATCATAAATGTACTTGAGGCAGAATAATGTGAGGGACTCCGGTAATGTGACTCAGAGATTAAGGAAGTTGTTGTGAAAGGAGCTGTTAAGAAATCTCCTTTTCCTTTTGAGCTTGCTGATTAGGATATTGACATAGGATACCCTGGCCCAGCTCTTAACTTTATGGCAATATTTTAAAGGCAGAATCTGGCTCTCATATGTCCGATTTCCTTAGTGTAAAACAAAGCATGTGGTCACTGTCAGAAGGAAGGGCATGTTACTGCTATTACTGTGATGTGAATAATATTACGTGGTTGCAGTTTTGACATCTGCTTCTTATTTTCATTTCATCTTAGCAGAAGAGAACTAATTGAAGCAATTTTTTCGTAAGATCTGTGGTTTAACTATGCATACCTTTCTATGTCCATCCCCTAACCCTCTAACAACCCAATCAGTTTTTTCCTCATACTGTAAACCCCACCATAAAATTGAGTGATGTTCTATAATTTAGTTACCATATTTCTTATTTGTGGCTGTATTAGATTCCAGCTTTCTCCAGAAATATCTAAGATATAGGAGTTGTGTAGGTATTCAGTTTCTTAAGTCCTTAGCAACTGGATTCAATAATAAATTCTGTTCAGTTTGGCTCTTGTAAAGAAGTGTAATTTATTCATGTTTCATGCAATCAGTCTTACTAACTCTAGAATTCCAGTTCATGATTAGATTTTTTTTTTCTGGTTGGGAGAGGGTCTTCAAAATTGCCCTTATTTCAAGAGGCATTTCTTTGTTCTTAAACCAGCTGATTTAATTGAATATAAAGGTCTTCTTTGATTTTATTTATTTATGTATTTATGTATATATGTATGTGTATATTTATTTATTTTGTTCTTAAAATGTTGGTTCAGTTGTAAACATTTTGTTAAGACCAACAAAAAACTTACAAACATCTGATTGAGGAAAATTGTAGTTGTAGTCATCTTTTTTCTTACCAAAAGCATATGATTGTTGACAGCAACAAATAACTGTTTTTTGTCTCTTCCTGTTTCAACATTAGCTCAAGTTGAAGAAATATAAAATGTTGTTTGACGTGTAATCTTGTAACATATTTTATTGCTGAGTCCAGGGGTTTGCAGAGTTCCAATAATGGCTATCTAGTCTACTTGATGTCAAATTTCTTAATATTCTGGTTGAGGGCAGGAATCTAGGAATTTTTTATGTATGCTAGTCACAAGCACAGAAATCTTGTTGACCATTGGGTCATTTCCAATAACTATAGAAGTATGCCATAAGAGTATGGATTTCTTGACTGGGGAATGAACAAGAAGTTACTTCAAATGTCCTTGCTAACCTGTCAAACATTTCCCAAATGAATTTATCGAGTTCTTCTCTCCATTACTTTAAAGCTTATATTTATATTTCTTTATTTTTCTATGTTAATTCTCCTGTGTAGTCAAGGTTTCCTTCATTTCATGGCAATATTCTAAAATGGTAAAAACAATATGGCTGAAAATTTTTTTCCCTACCTCTACAACTGCTAGGCAAATGACCCACCTGATGACAGAAAATAGCAATTGCCTTTGGAAAAGGATAGCTTTTGTTTCAAAACACAGGGAAAGCTTGCCTTTTTAAGGCAGGTTTGTATTTTTCTGCTTAGTTAGCTTCAAAGACCCATGTTGGCTCGGTCAACACCATAGATATTTTTCTAAGGTTGAACTTAGAATCTGTTGGCAATTGATTAGTCAAATCAACAAGTATCTATTGAACTCAGGGACAGTTCTCTTTTTGTGGCTTCTTGGATATTCTGTGCATATCACAGAGAGCTTTTACTAAACTGAATTTTACTGAATAAAAACATTCCTGTATGCCTCAAAAACATTTCTGTATGGCTGGTCAGAGAAACTGCTCAAAACATTTCTACCATAGGAAATCAAGACATTTTCTTAAAATTTTTAAAATGTTTATTTATTTTTAAGAGAGAGACACACAGAGTGGGAATGGGGAGGGGGAATGAGAGGGAGACACAGAATCGAAGCAGGCCCCAGGCTCCAAACTGTTAGCACAGAGCCTAATGGGGGCCTTGAATCCATGAATGTGAGATCCTGACGTCAGCCTAAGTCAGATGCTTAACTGACTGAGCCAGTCAGCTGCCCCAACATACTTCCTAATGATCATGAAAGCATATAGTACAGGTTGGCACTTAGATATGACAATAGAACCTCCCCTGATATCACAGAGCTTGTGGGATTTTTTTTTTGTCAGAATCAATGATTACCTTTTTTTTGCTCCCTGTTGGCCTCTCTTTCATTGTTTACTATCCTTCAAATGTTTGAACTATACGGTTATGCTATCAGACTACAACTGAGGAAGGCTGTTAGATATCCTTGGGTCTAACTTTAGAGAATTACAGAACTCATGAGAGATGAAAGAAAGTGTTTTGGAAGAACTTGAGACCCAGAAAGAGAAAGTGACTTGCTTAAAAGTATATAGCTGGTTATACCAGCAGAACTGGGGCTAAAATCTAACCTTTGGGCCAAAACCTTTGGGTACAGAGAGTCACATTGTCAGAGCAGAACAGAAATAGCCTTGGTAGAATAATATTTGTGTTTTCTTAAAAATAAAATATGACTTCTGCTTATGAAGTTCATACATGTTTATTATAGAAAATTCAGGAAATACAAAAACATCTAAGAAAAATAAGATGAAAGAATCAAAATTTTTACCATCAAATTCAATTTCCTTTCAGTTTCCTTCTTTGCAAATGCGCGCACGCGCGCGCACACACACACACACACACACACACACACACACACACACACACTATACCAGTTAGAATTTTGAGCAAGAAAGAGAAAACACCTAGCTTGGATTTTGAACATAAGTAAGTTAAGGAGCTATTTATGGATTTAAAGGAGCCAATTTGGGACGTTAGGACACACAGGAGCTAGCAACAGTGTGTAGAGGAAGAAAATATGTATCGGAACTTAGGAAGATCTGGAGCTGTGGGAGAATGATAAACAAACATTTACAGTTTTGCCGTCCAAAACTGTAATCACAGAAGGTGTGAGCAAAGGACTAAACAATCCTTTGAGCAAAGGACTAAACAATCCTTCCCCCTTCAACATGAGAATCTGAGCTGTAGTTAATGTTCTAACTGCTTCCCCGGCAATATGATGGAAGTTGGAATGTTGGCAACGTTAGGAGGCAACTTTGCTCATGTTAAAGATGACCCAGGGATTGGGGGAATTATAAAGGCCTGGGGGCAAGCTGTATTTACAGTCTCACTAAGTGCAGTAATTCTCAAGACTGGGCATGTCTCTTGCTGGGACCTTGTGGGGGTGTGCCTGTGGAGTCCTTTCAAGAGATAGTGTTCTTATGAGATATGAAGCTTTTGAGCCAGAGTAGCTTCCTTGCTCCTGAACCTATACTGTCATGTCGCAGACTTTAGCAAAAACTCCCACTGATGAGGGGTACCTGACACTACCCCGCCGTGTGTCCTGTCCTATGTTCATCCAAGTGGATTAGCTTCACGTGTGGCCTCTGTCACTGAGCATGAATATTCAGTTGAATCTCAGAAAATTTCCTGATGGACACCTTAGGGATATATTGCTGCCCAGACCTTAATGCCAGAGCACGGGGAGAAGGGGAAAATACTGCAAGCTCTCTTTTCTCCTGCTCTCCAGTCCCTCGCCACATTGGTTGAACCTACCCACAAGACAGAGGTCAAGGAGAAAGAGTCTGATTGGCCTAGCTTGAGTCAGGCGTTCTCCCATAGTTTGTTTGTTTATTATTCTCCTGTCGATGGACATTTGCCTATATGCATAAAGCTGCCATGAACCTTTGTGTATGAGGCTTCAGTCATACATTTTCATTTCTCTTGGGTGGATTCACAGGAGTGGAACTGCTGCGTCATAGGAAAGACAAACACTGAACTTTATAAGAAACTACCGAACAATTTTCCAAAGTGGTTGTACCATTTGTGTACTCCCACCAATAACACTTGAGAGTTCCTCTTAGTCCATACCTCTCCAACATTTGGTGCGAACAAAATTTCTCATCTGGGCCATTTTTGTGACTGTGTAGTGATATCTGACTTTGCTTATAATTTACATTTCCCTGATTACTTAATGATGTACAGGACTCTTTCACATGCTTGTCATTTACATGTCTTCTTTTATGAAATGTCTGTTCAAGTCATCTTAAAGCTAGACTGTCTTTTTTTAAAATATTTATTCTTCCTTATTTTATTATTGAATTGTGTGAGTTCCTTACATATTTTGGATACAAGTCCTTTGACAGGCTTGTGTGTCAAATATTTTACTTTCAGTCTGTGGATTGTCTTACTGGTGGCTTTTGAATAAGGAAAATTTTAAATACCATTGAAGTCTGAATTAGAAATGTTTTTCTTTCTGTGTCTTTTCTATGCCTACTCAAAAATTTAAAAAAGTCACAGTAATAGATTATTAAAATGCTATCTCTTAAAAAAAAGATTTCCATTCAAAAATGAAATCCAACTTGGATGATTTTCATCTCACTATGATTTATAGACTGAATTTGTGTCCTCTCAAAATTCGTATGTTGAAATCTGATCCCCAATGCGATTATATTTGGAGGTCAGGACTTTGGGCGTGATTAGGTTAAGAGAGTGGGGCCCCTATGAAGGGGATTTGTGCCCCGATAAAAAAGATGCAGAGAGCTCTCTTGTCCCTTCTGTCATGTGAGGACCCAGCAAAGAAGATGGTCATCTTAGAACCAGGAAGCAGGCCTTTATCAGACACTGAGTCTGCCGCTGCCTTGATCTTGGATTTCCAAGCCTCCAGAACCATGAGAAATACATTTCTGTTGTTTATAAGCCACCTTCCATGTGGTCTTCCATACTAGCAACTCAGATGGACTAAGACACTGTGGTATCTTACTTCATTGTAGATATGTCTTTATAAAAGTTCATGAAATGTTGAATGCTTAAAGCTGCAGAGAGACTTTCATACTATCTTTTCCAAATGCCTCCCTAACATTAGGTTTCCTTCTTAAAAATATTCCTGATAATAATTCAGCCTCTGGATGCTTCTAGAGATTGAGAGCTACCAGAAGTGAGTCTCCTTTTGTGGGAAACAAAATGCAAAATAATCGCTTCTTGAAATTGAAATACTCTTTTAATAGTGTCCTCATTAGATCTTTATACAATATAGAGGGTGCCTGGGTGGCTCAGTCAGTTAGCTTCTGACTCTTGATTTCAGCTCAGGTCATGGTCTCACAATCTGTGAGATCGAGCCCTGTGTCAGGCTGTGGTGACAGCATGGAGCCTGCTTGGGATTACCTCTAATCCCCTCTCTCTACCCCTTCCCAGCTCGTGCTCTCTCTCTTTTTCTATGCATATATATATAAACTTAAAAAATAAATTTATAAACAATATAAATTTCATTGAAACATTAGTGTGAACAGAGTTCTGAGAACCAAATTACAGTTGACTTTTGAACAGTGCAGGGATGAGGGACACTGACCCCCATTGCATTGGAAAATCTGCATTCTTCTTTCTGACTTTCCATAAACTTAACTACTGTTAACTGAAAGCCTTACCCATAGTGTAAACAGTTGGTTAACACATTTTGTATGCTCTATGTATTATATACTGTATTCTTACAATAAAGTAAGAGAAAGAAAATGTTATTAAGGAAATCATAAGGAAGAGAAAATACGTCTATCGTACTGTACTATTTTTGAAAAATCATCTGCGTGAAAGTGGACCTGTGTGGTTCAAACTCGTGTTGTCCACAGGTCAGCTGTACCGTCTGTTGGCCAGTGCTTACACAGCTTCAGGGTTATAGTTTGTGCTGGAATACAGAGTGGGATTAGTTATGGTCCCTGTCCGAGCAGTGACTGTGTGGTAAGTGCGACAAGGGAACATGTGGCATGGCCAAGGGAATAAATAATTGCCCTTCCTAAGTGTGCGAGGGAACATTTTATAGGGGAAATAGATTTGTGCTCAAGAATAGTAGGAGTCTTCCAGAAGAGCTGGAGGAAAGGGCCATGGAGTGATGGAGAACTAGTAGTAGTGACTATTGCCATGGTTATGGGTAAAAACCCAAGCAATGGGAGATGAGGCTGAAGAGCTAGGCAGGGTATAGGCCAGGAATGATGGAGGACTTTGCTCCGTGCCATGGCTTTGCTCCGTGGCACCTCTGCAAAGGGTGAAGTGAATGGGGAGACTGGTGGCACTCAGATCAGTTAAGAGGCTCAAGCAGTAGCTTAAGTGGATAGTTATCAAATTGTCAAGTACTTGTATTCAGGCTGTCAGTCCCCTATTGAATCAGAATCTCAGTGTGGAGGCTGGGGGCCTTTGAAAAATTTCCCAGGCTCTGTGAGTGAGTCTGAAGGCCATTGGAGTTTGAAAACCACTGGTTCAGGTGAATGATGAGGCAGTAAGAAAGAGAGGAGGACCTTAACTAAAAGGTATTAGGAAGTGAGATGGTGACCCTTCACATAGAATTGAAGCTAGTGAGACATTTCCTCCAAAGGCTAAATATTTTTAGGTTCATAAAAAAATTACAATATTCCTGTTATAAAAAAATGGAATTTGTAATAAAATATGGGAGTAAATTGATTTTGAGAAACACTTAATGGTATAGAAAAATAATCAACTTATTTTGATAAGTAAAAAAATTCAAATTGAAAATGGCAGTATGGTGTGATCCAAGTTCTCTGAAAAAGAAACAGTCACAAAAAAATATGCTAAGTACCCATAAATTAAAGCTACATAACAAGGCGCCTGGGTGGCTCAGTCATTTGAGCACCTGACTTTTGATTTAGGCTCAGGTCATGATCCTAGGGTTGTTGGATCAAGCCCCACATTCGGCTCTGTGCTGAGCAGGGAGTCTGCTTATGATTCTCTCTCTCTCTCTTTCTCTGCCCCTCTCCCCCACTCGTGTACTCTCTCTCTCTCTCTCAAAAATAAAAAAAGAATAAAGTATGAAATGAAATAACAAAACAAATTACAAATCATTTAGAGCTAAAGAATAGTGACAATGTCAGTATGATATAAAGCGTAGGTAGAGGGTAATGTGTAACTTTAAATGTACTTTTCTTCTTAACATGAAACTATTTTATTTGAATTTTCTGTTTCATTTATCAATGGCTGATTAACAATGTCCATGAAATTCAGTGTGTTAGAAACGTTCCAGCTTCTTCTTAGGTTACCTGGAGACAGTGCTGCTCCTGTCTCTGTAATAGAAAGTGACAGGGAATCTGCATAATCGATACTTTTTCCGAATCAATATTTTTCACCACAGAGCTGAGGTCCCAAGGCACCAAAATAATCCCAAATACAAGACAAGGAAGCATCTTCAAGGAGTCACAGGATACAAGTACTTCTTACTTAGGGTAGATAATGGACATGATACGGGCTCTGTAAGGGATGAGAATGTCGGAGGATTCTGGTTTGAGTAACTTCAAACATGATGTTTATGACATTATGTCACTTGCCCACATAGCAACACAGAGTAGGAAATCTGTGGGAGAAAAGACAGGAAGTTTAGTTCTAGACATAAGGCCAAATGTCAAATACCTATTTTTATCCCCTAGAAATAATATTAACTTTGAAAATTTATGGTCCTGTCCATTCAAATATTGCTGATAATACTGAAATACTTCCATTATGTAATATTCTTTTCAGAGAACATATTTAACTCACATTTGTTAGGCACTAAGATTTGTTGCATGCCTACTACATACTGTAATGACTTTGGGGCCAGATATTATTATCATTTTGCAGATGTTGAAACTGAAGTTCAGACAGGTTAGTTGATTTCCTAAGGCCATGTTAGTCAGGACTCAAAACTTCTGACTTTGCCCCTTCCAGTTCACTAGTAAACATCTGCCTCTCATAGCAGGGATAGGCAGGATTTTTTTTCTTGTTATTTATATATGTTAAACTTGGTGTCCAGAGAAAGTGTGATTTGCCCAAGAATTTGAGCTGATATGTACAGAGCAGGGAGCAGAGCCCAGGTTGCTGCTTCCCAGTCACTGCTCTTTTCACTCTAACTTCTTGCTTTCCAGATGATTGAGTTTCTTTTCCCACTTGTTGTATGTATAGTTGGACCTTTCTCCTTCAAAGAGGAGAAGTTAGGAATTTCATAGAAATTATGAATATCATTTTTTAAAAGTAGGCTCCATGCCCAACACGGGACTTGAACTCATGACCCTAAAATCAAGACCTGAAATTAAGAGTCAGATTGTCTGCCAGCTGAGCCACCCAGGTGCCCCTGAATATCATTTTGAAAGGAAGAAATATTGTTTGACAAGCAAAACCAGCCTTCAAAGTTCCGTTGCTTTGGGGTGGCATGTGATGGTATATTTCCCGTCTGTGCATGAATTTTTTTTTTTAATTAGGAACCTGACCTTAATGATGATAATAAAAATATGGAAATAACTCCAGGAGAAGAGGTACTTCGGAACACCAAAGAACAACGGGATCAGCAAAACCGGCTGAGAGAGATAGATGACAAACTGAAAAAGATGAAGGAAAATGTGGTAAGTCTTTTTTATTTAAAGTTTAACTGTAACCAGTGATTGTATTTAAAAAACTCTCCAGTTTCCTTTGACTGTTTTATGGCTGGTTTTATATGTTAAATCCATCAAGAAAAACTGACATGGGAGTATGTCAGTAAGACTTTGAATAAAAGCTAAAAATATGATTCATGGACCTTAACGTAATATTATACTTACTTTATGTGATATAATAAATCTATGAAATACTATCTGAAGTCAGAATAATGATCCATGTGCCTTATATTCTGTGCCTGACAGTGACATAAATGTTTTTTTAATGGAAAAATCTGGTAATTATTCTCCATAAAATCATCTTTATATATCGAGCTTATGGCTTAAATAGTCCCACTTTTTGTTCATACTTCATAATATATTTTACTCAATTTTAATTCATTCTAAATCCTTTGTGTGCCTATTTCATGTTTTAATTGCTTGTCATCGAAAGACATATCACTGCTGATGAGAGAAAGCTCTTCAATCAACAAAATTGTGAGCTGGTTGGTATTCAGAACCCATTAGAGATGCTCCCTAATATTCTGATTTTCCAGCTCCCCGTACGAAGCTTCTACCTGGCTACTTGCTTTTACCTAAAATTGAACATGACAAGGCTAAACTTGTGATTCCACCTACATCCTCTCTCCCAGGGCTGGTCTTGTCATAACTGCCAGCAGCACCCACTTTCTGTCTCCTCCTAAATCCTATTATCTTGGGTGATCTTCAAGCCTCATTAACTTTTAACCAGTATGTCTAATCTGCTGTCATATCTTGTCACAGTTCTTTATGACTCTTTGAAAATCTTCTCTCTTTTTGTCCTTGCTTGTATCACCCTTCTGTCAGCCCTGTCCCCTCCTGTCTAGCCACTTAACCTGGTCAGCCTTTTCTCTTATTATTTTATTTTATACGATGTTCCAGGGGAGTGAGCGTCAGGCAAGTGGTTTTGAGTCCATTCTGATCTCCTTAGAGCTCTCCAAGAGCGTGCACCCGTCCCGACTGAGATCCTTCACCCCTAAGGACCGTGTCCCCCAGAATTGCTCTTAACCGTTTGCCAGCCATGGACAGCAGCCCTGACCCTCAGCCTAAAAGATAGCTAGGTCTACCTAATGAGAGTCAGGCAACAGTTCTAAGGGGGAATGTGCACTGTGCTTCTCTTTAGAATTCATTTTTGTTTATTTTTCATGGGAAATTAAGTGGAAATTATGTTTCCGGGAGACTTTTGTTTTTATTTTCTGAGGGATGTTTTTTTCTCCTTGAGTCTGTTGATATGGGGAGGAAGTGGAAGAGGTAAGAATGGTTAGGGAGTGTAAAGAGGCTCTTGGCCAATAGTTGTGGTGGTGGTGATAGGACATTGCAAACTTGATGTGGTAAATAAGATGTTTGTGGTTTGACTGGCTTTGAAAATGGTTGGCACTTCTAACCCCATGCCTGTCAATCCAAGGCCATCAAAGCCTGTCATTCTCCGTAATTCACTTTTCCTGATTTCTCACCATTTGTTTTATGCCTTAGACATGTATCCATTATTTTCTACCATGCCTCTGTTATTATTTAATTTTTGACTCAAAACCTGGGTCCTTTAGGAAATCTTGTATATTTTTCCAGTGCCATATGAAGGTTGGTTAGACTTATAGAAGTTTGACAGATACCAAGAGTTGATTGTTCTCTAACTAGAAAAGAATAATATGTAAGTAGAGAAGAACAACTGCTGTGGGCCTCCAGTGACAAGTACTTGGTAACTTAGTACCTTACCTAGTCTTTATAACCACTCTGTGAGCTAAACACTATGATCTTTGTTTTCCAGACAAGGAAATAGAGGCATGGAGAGCTTGAGTAACTTCCTCAAGCTCATGTCGCTACTGAGTGGCAGAGACAGGATTCAAATGATTAGCTTTCCACAACTGTTTTGTTGTTTTACAGTCAACCCTTTGAGAAACTTATGTGATAAAGGCATATGTGTGTTGGCCTGTCTTGTCTTTATGCTTTAATTGCTTAGAGTTTCATAATGTCTAATGAATCACGTATATCACATGTGTGTGCTTTTTAGGGAAGATACTGTGTCTGTTTAAAACTCTGCAAAGCCCATTGCACCTCATAGATGTCTAGGTACTTTGTGGATTGGGAATCTAGAGACCTGACTCCTTGTTTCAGAGTTGTGGGACCTGCTCTGTCACCTTGAATAAGTCACTTAGTCTCTTGAAGACTTGGTTTTCTTACTTTAAAATCAAGAGAGTAGAGCTAGATGACCTCTCTCCTTCTGCCTGTGATTGTTGGCATATTTGGGGTGAGAAATGATGTCATTTATAGCATCTAAAGCTTAGTGTGTGTGCTTCCCAATTGTTTATAATTAATTGGCTTTAATATTTAAAAAAAATTTTTAATGTTTATTTCTGAGAGAGAGAGAAAGACAACATGAGCAGGGGAGGGTCAGAGAGAGCAGGAGACACAGAATGTGAAGCAGGCTCCAGGCCCTGAGCTAGCCGTCAGCACAGAGCCCAACGCGGGGCTCCAACCCGTGACCTGAGCCAAAGTCGGACACTTAATCGACTGAGCCACCCAGGTGCCCCGTTTTTAATATTCTATTGAAAGTTGCTTTTGGAAGTTTACTAACACTTTTTGGGAGAATGTGAGATTGTCTTTCATGTGTCTAAGCAAAGTTAGCTTGCTACCTATAGAGCAAAGAATATGTTTTCCGAGTGATTGCTTCTGGAAATGGCTAATTTTACAGTTTTGTCTTTCTCTTCCTATTACAAGAGAACATTGTTTCAAGATCACTGATTTGGATAAAAGCAGTAATCTGTGGCCATTGAATTGGTGATTTAGGTACAAGGTCCACATTCAGTTTTAGGGATGAACTAGAGAAAGAGTGAGGGAAAGGGCGATGTCGAAGCCCTGTGGGTAGTCCTGGAGCCACCCGATTCCTAGGTTTGATTTGTCAGTCAGGGCTGACAAAGTGACTTAATTCTTTGTTTCACATGGTAGGCCAAGGCTGCAAATGCACATCTGCTTTGGTCAAGGTTGGTTGAGGAACTGGGATTTGGTTAAGCCCGAAGGGGGTAGTAGTGGTATTGGTGTCAGTGGATCTTGCTACTAGGAGCTATTAGGAGCTAGGGGAAGTAGGCACAATGAAACGAAATTGAGGCTCACAAGTGTAGCGTGAACTTCAGTGGGCAGACAGGGTCCCTGAATGCCAGCTGCATAAGTAGAGGAAGGATGAGCCATGGCTGCCAGAAGCAGCATATGTGAAACAAATCTTTAGGATTCGCTCACTGTGAGTCAGCAACGTAGTGTAGCTGCTATGCTGCATATTATGGGAGGGGTAAGCAAAATGGATCTTATTAGGATAGTACAGTGACAAAGATGAGGAAATGATTTAAAACCAAGACATATGAAGGATTGTTGATGGGACTGAGTATATTTATTTAGCCTGGTGAGGAAGAGGTGTGTGTGTGTGTATGTGTGTGTATGTGTGTGGTGAGGAAGGTGGGAGGTATGGTTTGGTGGAAAATTCACACAGTATCTACTTCCCAAAGACAATTAAAAGACGATAGTGTAAGTATTAGTTTTAATCTTTGATAATATAGGAAAAAAGCATGGTGATTAGGAGGCCATGAAGAGACAGATTTCGGGTAAATATTAAGAAGAGAGAATTGTCTGAGTGGGATTGATCTGCCTGGGGCAAGGTTTTCAAGTTAGGCTGGGGTGAATAGAGAGGGTTTTAAGTATCAGTAGGATGGCTGGATGGTTTTGGTCACTTTCTCCAGCACAGGCAGGCAGCTTGTGTGTGGCAAGTGTTTGGGAGGGCTATGCTTCGAGCTCTTTTTCATACATAGCAGGTGGGGCTTGTGCTGAGCCACTCACTTCTTGCCTGGTTGGTTCCCATAGGGTTGGGAGTATTGGCTTTGACCATGGATGAGAGTTCCTCTGTCAAGCTAACTACTTGTGTGGAGATAATTTGAGAGGATAGAATCAAGAGAAAATGAAAATAGCCATATTCATAGAAGAGGCGACACAAGACAGATCCCACAGGCAACCTCTCCATCATTTGCATACAGTGGTCTCTAATTCCTGTCCCCTGGTTTCCCTGTCTAGCTCAGAGAGTCACTTTGTATTCTTTTAGGTGCTATACAGGCTTCTCTGCCCATTCACTCTTAAACCCACTTTGCTTTATTTTACTCCTTGGGATATAGCTTTGTTATGTAAGCTTTTATACATGGGACATAGTGGTTAAGAGCCATACAGTGGAGCAGCCTGCGTGGGTTTGAATCTCAACTCTGTACTTACTAGCTGTGTGACCTTGGACAGATCTCTTGACCTCTCTGTGCTTTAGTTCTTTGATCTGTAGAATGGGATATTTATAATTAACACCCACGTTATAGACTGTTATGAAGATTAAATTAGTTAGCATACATGTAAAGTGACTTGAACAGGGTTGGGCACATTTTAAGTGCTATCTAAATGTTTACTATTAGTATTATTATTTTTATTATTAATTATTATTAAGATGGCATTTACATATGCTTGTTTCTATGATAACAAATGGAAGGATATAGTAGAGAAGAGGAAATTGAAGATGGAGGTAAGCCTTAGAAAAGAATCAAGGGGCGCCTGGGTGGCTCAGTTGGTTAAGTGTCTGACTTTGACTCAGGTCATGATCTCGTGGATCGTGAGTTCAAGCTCTGCATCAGGCTCTGTGCTGACAGCTCAGAACCTGGAACCTGCTTCAGATTCTATGTCTCCCTCTCTCTCTGCCCCTCCCCACTCACACACACTTTCTCTCTCAAAAAATAAATAAACATTACAAAAATAAAAAAGATAAATTAAAAAAGAAAAAAAAGAATCAAGATGCCCTTTTTCTGACTCCAGATGAAAGGAGACAAGGATGATCCTAGAAAGGCAGGTTTGGACCTGAAGAAGAGAAGGTGAGAGAGGTCATGCCTGAATGTTCTCTCTGTGGTCTGTAAATTAGAGAGCAAGCCATAGGATCAGAATGTGAAGGCAAAATGGGGATGGGGTCTTGAAGCAGGGGAGGAAGGACTGGAATAGACTCTGTGAGGGTAACAGAAAAGCACTAGTAAGCTGTGAAGACAGCCCAGCTGGGTTGGACACCCTAGCTATGAAAAGGAGCCAGTCAGTGACCTTGGGGTCTTTTCTGACTGCCCTCAGCAGTCTACCGAGAATGCAAAAAGTGGGTGGAGAGTTAAGGCAGGGGTGAGGAAGAGGCTGGGTGATTGCAACAGAAGATGAAGATGCATCCTTCATCTTTCGTGGTAACTTCATCTTTCGTGGTAACTGGGAGACCATAACTAAAATGGAGAAAGGAAACAAAAGTAACATGCCTGCTTCAGGTATCAGCTGGGACCTTCTTGCCCTTCTTCAACCTGGTTTTGTAACTTATGATTATGTACATAGAATAGAATTGCGGACAGCTATCAAAAGAATGAGGTAGATCTCTATATCTTGCAAAGACGTCTGTGATATAGTATTTAGGAAAAACAGTCTGTTGCTTAAGAAAATAATCAGTATGATTCCAGTTTTAGTTTTAGAAAGTCATAGGAAAATCCTGGGACAATATATAACAAATGTGAAACAATGATAACTTTTAGTAGGGATGGGATGGGTGGGGAGGTGAAAAAAGGAAATTCACTTTTTATGACATACACTATTGAAAGGGTAAAGTGTGTTGGAATTATGAATGCTTTTTAAATTATTTCTCATACATTTCTCTATATCCAAAGTTTCCATGATATATGTGTATTTCATTTGTAAATAGAATCAGCGTTTCAAAATATGGAAAGCATTGATGTATACAAAAGATCATTACTTATTGTCTATGCATTTAGAAAAATAGAGCGAGGCATCATAAAGAGAATGTTCAGCTTTACCAGTGATTAAAACTCATATTAAAGCAATCTTCAGGCACGTGTACACTTATCAGACCAGCAAAAATAATGATAAATACAATGTAATTAGATGGCAGTGGGAGTGGTGTGGAGATGGAGACAGCAATATTTGAACATTATCAGTAGCTATTTATTTATTTATATGATGAAGAAAAAATTTATTTTTTTAATTAAAAAAATTTTAGGAGTGGTGGCTCCGTGAGTTAAACGTCCGACTTCAGCTCAGGTCATGATCTTGCAATTCGTAAGTTCAAGCCCCTTATCAGGCTCTGTGCTGACAGCTCAGGGCCTGGCCTGCTTCAGATTCTGTGTCCCTCTCTCTCTCTCTGCCCCTCCCCCACTCATGCTCTGTCTCTGTCTCTCTCTTTCTCAAAAAAAAGTAAATATTAAAAAAATTTTTTTAATTACAAAAGAAATTTGTAAATTCCAGTACAGCTAACATACAGTTTTATACTAGTTTCAGGTGTACAATATAGTGATTCACCACTTCCATGCATCACCCAGAGCTCATCCTGACAAGAGCATTCCTTAACCCCCATCACCTATTTCACCCATCCCCCTGCCCACCTCCCCAGTGGTAACCGTCAGTTTGTTCTCTATAGTTGAGAGTCTGTTTCTTGGTTTGTCTCTCTCTTTTTAATCCTTTGCTTATTTGTTTTGTTTCTTAAATGCCACATGTGAGTGAAATCATATGGTACTTGTCTTTCTGTGACTGATTTATTTTGCTTAGCATTGTACTCCCTAGCTCCATCCATGTTGTTGAAAATGGCAAAATTTCATTCTTTTTTTGGCTGAATAATATTCCATTGTGTATGTATACCACATCATCTTTATCTGCTCATCTATCGGTGGATAGATGGTTAGATTTCTTCCACAATTTGGCTATTGTGAATAATGCTGTGTATGTCCCTTTGACCTAGTGGGTTTTTTTTTAAATGTTTTTATTTTATTTTTGATAGAGAGAGAGCAAAGGGGAAAGGGGCAGAGAGACAGGAAAACTCAGAATCCAAAGCAGGCTCCAGGCTCTGAGCTTTCAGCACAGAGTCTAATGCAGGGCTCGAACTCACAAACTATGAGATCATGACCTGAGCTGAAGTCACACATTTAACTGACTGAGCCACCAGGTGCCCCTGAACTAGTGTTTTGTATTTTCTGGGTAAATATTCAGTTATTGGTAGGTTTTTAAATTGGTTCTTTTCCCCATGAAAAGCAGTTGGTCAATTTTTATGACCCTGGCTATCACATTATTTATATTTTTGACCTGCATAATTCCGCTTTTAGGAATATATACAAAGAAATAACGGCCAAGGAAAACCAAACTGAACAAAGTAAGGAACAACTTAAATGCTCTCAAATAGAATGCCAAAGCAATTTATACAGTCTATCTCATTAATACTATAGTAGGATAATAAAAATGACAAATCCAAGGATTTTTTTCAATAACGGACCTGTAGCTGGAAATGAGTGATTTCAAACCAGAAATAAAAATTCTAGATAGATTGTAAGTATCAACTCTAACTATGGGATATATATGTGTGTATACTGACAACAACTTGAGGGGAAATAGAATGTAAATATTAAGAGCTTCTATTATTTTCCACTTTCTGTTAAATTGCCTTTATTCCTAGGGCACCTGGGTGGTATAGTTGGTTAAGTGTCCAACTTCAGCTCAGGTCATGATCTCCTGGTTCACAAGTTTGAGCCCCATATTGGCCTCTCTGCTGTCAGTACAGAGCCTTCTTGGGATCCTCTGTCTCCCTCTCTCTCTCTCTGCCCTTTCCCTGCTCCTGCTCTCTCTCTCTCTCAAAATAAATAAATAAACATGAAAATTTTTTTTTAAAAAATTGCCTTTATTCCTAAAGAAAGGGATTCATCACTGAGGTAATTTTATTATTTCATTGTTTTATTTACATACATTTTAACCCTTTAATGTAACGTTAGGCTTCTTGAGTAATTTATGTAAATAGTAATAACTCAGGTTTGGTCTAATTTTTCAGTGGTATTGATTGTTCCATTTTGATAATAAGACTAAGGGGATGTTTTTCAACTAAAGAACATCTTGAGCTTCTAGAAATAGGTAAAAATGCCTTTAATGAAGTTGCATAATAATCCTAGCTTTCACAAATCAGAAGAATTCAATTTTAGGTTTTGCATTTTCCAAGAAAGAATCATTACACTGCTTTCATCTCATGGACTCCTTTAATGATAAAATATTCTCAAAGATGTTTTGTTAGTATTGTTAGCAAAAGCTTTCCATGGTTTCAATCATTCTAAATGCATTGACCACACTTTTTAGGTCTTTATTGTGTCTCTTTTGATTCTCAGTTTGAATTTCATTCATTTTTTTTCCATCATTTGAAGTCTCTACTATTTCTTTCCACATTCTTTCCCTTTTTGGTTTCCTGGAAACCACTGAGCCTGGCCTTGTTTGGTGAACTGCATTGTCATTATTGCATCGAAATGTTTAGCACGCTAAGCCTTGTTGCTGAGGATTGTGGATAAGAATGTGGTTCACAAAGGATAATAAATCCTTGTGTTTTAATTCTTATTTCGACATGCTCTTGCTGTTTAACCCAGTATAAGAACACATGGTCCCCAATCAGAAGGTTGGAGGGTTTCTTCTGCTCAGTGAATGGTGGAGGGCCTGCCTTCAATTATCAACATGCCATAGAATCAGAATTATAGAATGTGAGAGCTGAAGTGTTCTTACAGGTCACATGTGCCAGTCCCATGGATTAGAAACCTAGGTCTTGAATAGCTAAATGATTTTTCCAAGACTCACAGTTAGTTAGTGGTAGACTTGGGCCAGTCCCCAAATCTTTTGACATTTTAGCCTGCGAGCATTCCATTACATTCAGTCTCTCTAAGTCACACCTACTCATGTCAGCCAGTTTTTTAGCTAAGTTTTGGGGCCACTGACAAATGTGGGCTTCATTCTAAAGCCTTTAAACTGTTACCAACCATTTATACATCTTACCCAAATTCCGTGGAACTCCAGACAAACCTGACATGTTTGTGGTTAAACTGGAAGACTAACTAGTATATTTTGGTATTCATACATTAAGTAAGGCCTGAGTTGGAAAAGTAATTATACTCTGTCTTTGGTATCATTGTTCAGAACTGTAGACATTATTTAATCTTTCTTTGTCATTTGTAAGAGCTTTTGGGAAGGTGGATGAAGTGTTAACACTGACACATAAACTATTGGTATTTTTATACAGTTTACAGCCTTTACTTTTCTGTCTGCAGGTGTTGGTAGTGTGTGCAGTGATGGTGCACACTTGGTTGTGAAGTTTGAGAGTGGGATTTGCACATTAACAGTAGAACAAATCTTTAAAAATTCGTTCCCGAAATCATAGGCCGAAGGAAACACATTTTGAAACAAGTAAATAGAGCACAAAAGTTTCAGAAGAACTGACTTATTCTACATCATCTGATGCAGAAATCTTGATAAGACTTTTAGCAACTGAATAGTATCATTTAATGGTTGCAAAACAGCGTGTAGCAGTTACAGGTACATAGCAGGTGTTTGGGAATTATTCTAGAATGAATGGAGTCAGTAATCATTTTACAGTTATTAGGTATATATAGTAAACAAATATGTTGCAGAATAAATTGAAAGCACAATTAGCTATATTGCTTTGGGAGTAAAATATTAAAGGTAATTGGATTTTTTCCACCAACTTACTTTGTTTCAACCATCATTTTAAAAACGTTTAAAAAATACATTAATAGATTTCAGTTTCAAATATGTTTTGGAGCAAGAGGGGTTATATAGGCATTATACATAGTACAAAGTGTAATGCCTATATAATAAACTATTTTAAAAACTGTTAGGGATATTCTCTTCTGGGTTATGACTCTTCACATGTAATTGTAATATGTGCAATATTATAATGCAGACTTGATATTGTTATAGAAGGTGTAGGTATTGGGCTATTCCTGAATGATAATGTGCAAGTCTTGAAAGTCATCTTAAAAATGAGAATTTTGGTGGCAACTTTGTTTTTGAATATTACCTGTCTTTTAAAAAGCTTTATTGTTGAGCAGAGTCTCTAGAAGTAGGTAATGTCTAGTTAGATTTTATCATAATTCACCTGTTGCTTTCTGAATTAGTTTTCAAAGTTTGTTTGTTGAGGCCATGTGCCATGGATGTGGTGACATGGAACAAGTTCATGTACATATCTCAGGAAATAATATCTTATTAAAGATTATAATTGGGGCACCTGGGTGGCTTAGTCGGTTAAGCGTCTGACTTTCGCTTAGGTCATGATCTCGCGGTTCGTGGGTTCGAGCCCCGCGTCGGGCTCTGTGCTGACTGCCAGCTCCGAGCCTGGAGCCTGTTTCAGTCTGTGACTCCCTCTCTCTCTGACCCTCCCCTGCTCACGCTGTCTCCTCTCTCCTGTAGAAATAAATAAAACATTAAAAAAAAAAGATTATAATTAAATATGATTATATAAAGTTAAATAAGTATTGTAAAGATTATAATATACTACACAGTCACATTTAACCAGTTTAGCATTTATTGACATAAAATTAGAATGCATAAATAATTAAAACTTATGACAATTTTTGAAGTTGAGAGTAAACCTGTTATTTGATTCTTAACATGTGGTAGTAATACTATTTAATTTCTTTCCCAATGCTTAAGGTCATTGTTAGTATCATTTAGTTTAATAAATTCTTCAATTTATTCCCAGTGGAGATGATGCATTCCCAGTAGAGAAGTTATTTGTATTCATATGTAGTCTTTAATCCTTTATTTTTTCTTAAGTAGCTACAGCCAGTATTTTTTTTTAAACCGACCTTCAGGATTCTAGATCTACTTCTTGTTACCATCCAAGGCTACCTCCAGCCAAAGCAGGGGCTCTCTAAAGCAGTGATTTTAATGTGGATGGTTAAAGAACTGTTTGTTATTGGTGGGGGGTAGGAACTTTTACTAGAATATAAGTGCATGTATTTTTACTTCACCAAGAAAAGCTTGCTTGGTGAAACAGTTGATTTAAATTCTGGCATAGGTTCTTACTGCATAGCAGGCCTATTACAAATGGTTTGAGGACTAGCGCTGGCCAGCCGACTACACTTTGAGGAGTGCTGAGTGCAGGCCTGTTCTCTGATCTCTGATGTTGAGCCCATGGTTCTGAGCACCATAGCTCATGGATTTCAGCCACCAAGATGTGGCTGTCTTCTTACTTCTTTATGTTCACCTTGTCTTCTAGACCTATGTTCCTACTGGATAGTGATGTCTTAATATCACTGTGTTCTGCCCTAGTCTTTAGTTTCTAGCTCTGTGGCTCATGTATACTATAGGGAACTATGGGTTCCTAGTTTATTGGGTCTGGAGATTATCTTTATTTAGTAAATTCTTATTCTCTATATCTGTCAGTATGGCTACCATAAAAAACACAAGAAATAACAAGTATTGGTGGTGTAGAGAAAAAGGAACCCTTGTACACTGTTGGTGGGAATGCAAATTGGTATAGCCATTGTGGAAAACAGTATAGAGATCCCTCAAAAAATTAAAAATAGAGTTACTATATGATCCAATAATTCCACTACTGGATATTTACTTAAAGAAAATGAAAACCACACTAAGATATAAGATACATGCACCCTTATGTTCATTGCAACATTGTTTATTGCAAAGATAGCCAAGATATGGAAGCTACCCAGTGTCCATCCATAGATGAATGGATAGAGATGTGATACACACACACACACACACACACACACACACGCACACACCAGTGGAATATTACTCAGTCATAAAAAATAAGCTCTTTCCTTTGGTGACAACATGGATGGCTCTAGAGGGTGTAACCCTAAGTGAAAGAAATCAGTCAGACTGAGAAAGACAAATACCAAATGATTTCATTCATATGTGGAATTTAAGAGACAAGACAAATGAACAAAGAAAAAAGAGACAGACAAAAAAACGTGAAGAACAAATGGTGGTTACCAGACAGGAAGTGGGTGGGTGGATGGGTGAAATAAGGAAGGGGATTAAGAGTATACTTATCATGATGAGCTGAGTAATGCATAGAATTGTTGCATCACATATTGTACACCTAGGAAAATTCTTGTCTTCAACATTCTGTCTTATTAACATGATACCATTGACCACTGACCATAGATGCTAGTGTTTTAGGAAAAAAAGGATATGTGATCCTTAAAAAACTTCCCATAAAATTTGACCTAAAAGGTCTATTTTAGTTTTTGAAAGTTGTATTTTAAAAACATGGTTTAATGTTGATTTCTTGTCAAGATCATGTATTAACCTAAGTTTATACTTACTGTGGCTCCAACTATATAGAAAATTTAAGAAAACAGCATAATAGCGGAGAAAGATGTCTATCTTTGTGGAATGCAATAGAACACATGTGAAATGCAATAGAAACCCCAAACTTAGCAGACTTGAAGCTGGAAGTTTGACTGATGTGAGGTCAAATTGATCTGTGTGAGGCCAGGGACTGGAACCAGATTCATGGTGTGCAACTGGCGTTTCCATGGCCATGGAGGAAAGTCAGAAAAAGCTGAAACAAACTGAAAAATACTGCCTGGAGTTATGAGTTATATAAAGTTTCATACTTAGAACAGTAGAAGAGTTCTACTTCTAGCTATATGGCAGACCAGGTATTTAGAGAAGCTCCTCGTAGGAAGGTCAACCTAAATATGGTATAGGATGTATTTTTTTAAAGTAATTTTTTAAAGCATGGCTGAGCTGGCAGAAAAGGGAATTCCTGGGATGACAGAAATGCAAGACAATGAGGGGAAAGTGACCGCCAGAGCCAACATTTGTCTCTGAGATATGTATTGATCTTCAATGGCTGAAAGCCTGGATTTCAATAGACCTTGTGTAAGGGTCTGAGGAGATGGGGCCCGAGGCTGAGGAGGTCAAATCAGAAGTCCCACACAGAGCTGGGTCACTAAGTTGTTAAAACCTCAGTGGGTGAACAAGAAAAAGCCTACCGTGGAGAGGGGAAGATAGGTGTAAGCGGTCTTTGCTTTGGTTGCAGGTGAAATGGGAAAGCAGCCTCCCATGAGATTCTCGAACGCCTGAATGGAGGTAGGGTTTGAGTTTGAGTTCACACTACTTGTAGGGCCAGAAAAACCTCCAGCTGAATGTTTAGTTGAAAGTGGTCTTAGGTTGGCAGTGCTCCTGGTTTCTGGTTGAAGGAAAAGGAAGTCTCTCTAGAAGGACACAGTGTAAATCTAGATCGTAAAGAGGTCCTACAAATAAAGTTTAAAGACCACGAACTCGCAATAAAGAACACCCCTCTCCCCACATGCATAAGGACAGAAGGCACCACAGCAAGAGTTAATAGAAAAAACACATTATAGAATCAGCTCCACATAGACTGCAGTTTGGAACAGACTGTTTCGGAATGTAAAACAAGTCTGCTTAACATATTTAAAGAAATAAAAGGGGCTTTTGAAAGTATGGCAAAGGAACACTTGAAATGGAACCAATGAAATGAAAATATAATGAAAGTGGAAATTCTTGGCCTTAGAACTTCCCTGATTTCTATACAGGATTCTGGCATTTATACTTATTTTCCTTCTCGTTTTTCTGTAGCTTTTCTAAAGCTTTCCGTCAACCCTATAATGAGAACATCATCGATATTTTCAAATCAACGAGGGGAAAATTGTTACATGGCTTTTCTAGAACAACTGATCTGCTTTTGAATCATAGGGCAGAAGAAAGAAGAGATGTAGTGCAATCACGCACAACCAACATTTGCAAGACTGTGTCTCTGTTATTTTTCTCTGAGTAAGACAGATTTCTTTTGCCCCCAGGTAATCTGCCTTTCCTACGGCTTCTCTTAACCGTAGCTTTTTAAACTGCTAGCTCTTACTATTTGAAATGTGTACATTGAACAGTTTCTTAACTGGAACTCGTCCCAGATTTAATAAAGAAGTCTATTCCCTGAAACATTAAATGTTTTAAAATAGACTTTATGCTTTTAGAATGGTACTAGGGTTACAGAAAAAAATATGTAGAGAGTAGAGTTCCTAAACACCCATCCTCAGTTACCCCAGCTGTTCATATATTGCATTAGTGTGATATGTTGGGAACAAGTGATGAACCAATATTGATACCATTAACTGATGCCCATATTTTATATTAAAGTTCACTTTTAGTGTTGTTTTGTTCTGTAGATTTTAACAAAAACATGATGGCACATTTCTACTATTATGGCATCCTACAGAATAATTTCAGTCCCTAAAAATCCAGAGTTCTACCTATTCATTCTACCTCCTAGCCCTCTGAACCCCTAGCAACCACTGATCTTTTCTCTTTGGTTTTGCTCTTTCCAGAATGTGTTAAAACCTTGGTTTGCGACCATAATTTGTTCTGGAAACATGCCTGTAATCCAAAACACTTGTATATCAAAATGAATTTCAGGAACCATTGGCTCAGCTGTGATCATGTGACATTGGGCATCACGTACTACTTGTATTGCAAGACATCGCTCGTTTATCAAGTTAGAATTTATTAGAAATGCTTGCTCGTCTTGTAGAACACTCGCAGAACAAGTTACTCGCAATCCAAGGTTTTTGGAATTATATGCTATGTAGCTGATATAAAATTAATGGAGTATTTTTGAGCAGTTTTACATTTATGGAAAAAAATGACACAGGAAATACAGAGGATCTCCATATACCCTCTCATCATTGCTCCCCAATCCCACTTCTCTATCATTAACATTTTGCATGGCACCTTGGTTATAACTGATGAACCAATATTAATATATTATTATTAACCGAAGTCCATAGTTTACATTTGGGTTCACTCTTTATATTGTACATTGTATAGCTTTTGACAAATGTCTGACAAGTACCCATCATTACGATAGTGTACAGAATATTTCATTTCTCTAAAAGTCCCCTGTGCTCTACCCTATTCATTCCTTTCTTCCTTTACATAAATTGCTGGCAATCACTGATTTTTTTTATACTATCTTCATAGTTTTCCAGAATGTTATATTTTTACTGTCTTCATATTTTCAGAATGTCATGTAATTGAAATCATATGGCATGCAGAATTTTCAGATTGGCTTCTTTCACTTAGCAGTATCTATTTAGGATCTATTCATGTCTTTTTGTGGCTTACTAAGCTATTTATATTGCTGAAAAATAGTATGGGTTATACGGATGTACCATATTCATCTACTAAAGTGCATCTTAGTTGCCTACAAGTTTTAGCAGTTATGAATAAAGCTGCTATAAACATTTGGGTGTAGGTTTTTATGTGGACATAAGTTTTCAGCTTAACCAGGAGTGTGTTTGTTAAATTCTATGATAACCTCTGTTTAACTTTGTAAGAAATTGCCAAACTTTCTTCCGAAGTGACTGTACTACTGCATTCCCACCAGAAATAAATGACAGTTCTTTGCTCTGCATCCTTGTCAGCATTTGGTATTGTCATTGTTTTTGATTTAAGCCATTCTGATAGGTATGTAGGGGTGACTCATTTTACTTTGCAATTGCCTAATGACCTATGAAGTTGAACATAATGCTATTATTTACCATATGTATATTTCCTTTCCTTTCCTTTCCTTTCCTTTCCTTTCCTTTCCTTTCCTTTCCTTTCCTTTCCTTTCCTTTCCTTTCCTTTCCTTTCCTTTCCTCCCTCCTTTCCTCCCTCCCTCCTTCCTTCCTTCCTTCCTTCCTTCCTTCCTTCCTTCCTTCCTTCCTTCCTTCCTTTCTCTTTTTAATGTTTATTTATTTTTGAGAGAGAGAGAGAGAGAGAATGAGCAGGGGAGGGTCAGAGAAAGAGGGAGGCACAGAATCTGAAGCAGGCTCCAGGCTCTGAGCTGTCAGCACAGAGCCCGACATAGGGCTCGAACTCACAAACTGTTGAGATCATGACCTGAGCGAAAGTCAGTTGCCTAACCAACTGAGCCACCCAGGTGCCCCATGTATAGTTTCTTTAATAAGGTGTCTGTTTAGATCTTTTGCCCATTTTGATATCGGATTGTTTTCTTATTGTTGAGTTCTAAGAGTTCTTTGTGTATTTTAGATACAAGTACCTTATGAGATGTGTGTTTTGCAAGTGTTTTTCTTCTGTGGCTTGTCTTTTCATTCTTTTGATCCCTGATCCATTTTTGCACTGTTTAAGTATTATATCTCTTTTGTTACAAATCAAAAATTTCTAGAATATAATTTTAAAATAATGTGAAATACCAGATGTTTACAACATATTAGTGTGAGCTGTAGTTAAGTGCACTTTTCATAGGTCAAAAATGATAGAGTATTGGCAATTTTGTATAGTCAATCTAATAGAAGCCAAAGCTTTCTCTCTGCAGTTTTCCACCCATCCATAGCAAACCATTATTATGTCTTTGAGATGATTCTAGGCAGAGATTAAGTGCATATTGGAATCAAAAGAAGATGTATATACTATGATCACACAGCTTCAATTTTCAAAGATAGCTTTGGTTTCAATTGCTCTGATCACAAATCACTGAACTATCCTAGTTATTCTAAAGTTTCTTGCTATTTAAAAAAAAAAAATTTAATGTTTATTTTTGAGAGAGAGACACACACAGAGTGTGAGCAGGGGAGGGTCAGAGAGAGAGGGAGACATAGAATCTGAAGCAGACTCCAGGCTCTGAGATGTTAGCACAGAGCCCGACGCAGGGCTTGAACCCATGAACCGTGAGATTAAGACCTGAGCCAAAGTTGGCAGCTTAGCCGACTGAGCCATCCAGGTGCCCCCTTGCTATTTTTTTTTTTTTAATGTTTATTTATTTTTGAGAGAGAGACAGAGTGTGAGCTGGTGAGGGGCAAAGAGAGATGGAGATACAGAATCCAAAGCAGGCTCCAGGGTCTGAGCTGTCAGCACAGAGCCCAGTGCAGGGCTTGAACTGATGAGCTGTGAGATCATGTCCTGAGCCGATGTTGGATACCCATCCAACTGAGTCACCCAGGTGCCCCTAAGACTTCTTGCTATTTAAAGCTACATTTTAAATGGGAACTCACCTGGAACTGGCACAGAATTCCTGTGTCCTAATTTTTCTTTCAGGAAATCTGTTCATTTTTCTGCAGAAGCTTAAGAAACTTTGCTTTACAGGATTCTGCTGCTTGAATTTAGTGGGGGCATCGATGGGTTGCATAGTAGAATAGTGAATGCCTGGTGTAGCTACTCATGGGCAATCATTCTTCCCTCCTCAAAGCTGTCCGCTCATATATATTTTAATAGTTTTCTCTGCACTTCCAAATGGAAAGCAATGGGCTAATTATTAGTTTGAGGGTCATAATTCATGATCAGATTTTAAAAATCATGGTGTTCTGGGTGCCTGTGTGGTTCAGTCCTTTGAACATCTGACTATTGATTTTGGCTTAGATCATGATCCCAGGTTTGTGGCATCAAACCCCATTTTAGGCTCTGTTCTGAGCTTGGAGCCTGCTTAGGATTCTCTCTCTATCTCTCTGCCTCCTCCCCTGCTCACACATGTGCATATGTATGCTGTCTCTGTGTCTTAAAGGAAGAAAGAAAAGAAGGAAGGAAGGAAGAAAAGAAGGAGGGAAGGAAGGAAGGGAGGAAGGAAGGAAAAGAAGGAAAGGAAGGAAGACAGACAAACCATTGTGGTCAATAATGTTGCAAGATTAAATTATTCTGTGAAATAGAAAAAAACAAATCCAGATTTAAAACAAACAAATTTCTATGTATTTAGTATGTATAAAGGTCAAATGTGAGACATAGAGTTAAGCTTTTGATCTAGTGGAGAGCATTGGACAAATATAAAACAGAATAAAACCAGTGACAGATGACAAGAAATGCAAGGAAAGTTCTACATTTGTTCAAATTAGAGAATGATTGTAGGAAGGGATCTGGAAAGGCTTTGTGGCAAATGTGAAATCGGAGTTGAAGCTTGGGGAATGAGGAGGGCTTCAGTCTGTGTAGTGTAGAGGGAGCGTTATAGAAAGGAGGGAGTTTGCAGAAAATGGCCAGATGTGGGAAAGCTAGGGCCATTTTAGGGAACAGTAAACAAAATCAGCATTTATGGACTCATCATATAAAGTTTTGGCTTTATGCTAATTATACAAAGATACATGACATTTCAGAAACTTGAATTCTGCTGAAGCAAGAATTTGAGCCAGGCTTTCTGCAGGGCTCTTGTTTGGGTGTGAGTCACTTAGCGTGCGCCTCTAGCTGCTGGCTGAGCGGCCATGGCCACCACAGCGCTGCTAATCTCAACCCGGCATCACAGGAACCTTAACACTTATGTGGTATTAAAAGCTGTTTCTATGTCTGGTATTAATTTTTAAAAATATTTATTTATTTTTGAGAGAGAGACAAAGCATGAGTGGGGGAGGGGCAGAGAGAAGTAGACACAGAATGCGAAGCAGGCTCCAGGCTCTGAGCTGTCAGCACAGAGCCTGACACTGGGCTTGAACCCATAGATCGTGAGACCATGACCTGAGCTGAAGTCGGACACTTAACCAACTGAACCACCCGGGCACTGCTTCTATGTTTATTATTATAAGAGCTCTTCTAGCAGCGGTGACAGAGAGTCACAAAGAGGGAAAAGATAGTCTTGTTCAGTGACAACAGTAACATCACTTCAGATAAATGTAAGAGTGGAATGCTGAATTTGATATTCAATCGGATTGGGACAGGAGTCTGGAATTTTACAAATGACGGGATAGAACTCTTTCTGTTATCAAGGGTCTGCTTTTATCCAGTCTGACTGAAAGGGAACAGGCAAATTGAATTGTAAAAGTGGAATGAGGTCATATTTATTAGCAAGCTCTTGAAGGCCAATAAGGTTTTCTGAGCAGTTGTTTGATATGATATGAACTGAGCTTTTAGAAAAGGTTTTGTTGGTGCGTTGGCTGAGCTTTTACTATCAACAAAAATAATGCTGAAAGAGGCTACAAGGATTATTCAAACAAGTAAGAGTTCAGTAAAAAGAAATGACTCATATAATAGCCATTACGTTCTCAAGGCTTCTAATTTTGCAGTTTTGCACCCTACATTGAGTTTGTGGATTGTGTTAGATTTTTCTGTAATCTCAGTCTTTCTAGTATTTTTTCAGTCTCTCTGAAAGAATTACAACTGTATTTATTATAAAAGATATATCTGTGGTAGACATTACCAGTGGTCTACGCCAAATCCATTTACCCTTCTTCCTTATTGATAAAGCTCTGGGACAGCCAAGTGCCTGCTTAAAATACTTGCCATCCCAGATTCCCTCAATATCTATGGGTAGCTACATAAACCATTTCTGGCCAATGGGCTAGAAGCAGACACATCCTCATGAAAAGAGAAAGAGAAAGATGCTGACATATGCCTTTTGCCCTTAATCCTTTCCCTTCTTCTTGTTTGCAGTAAAGAAATATTGCCTGACCCTTCAGGTGACATCTTGAGTTCAAAGGTAGAGGGAGCTGGGGCAGAAATGCCATCCTGAAGCCACCACCTCACCGTTTGTCTACTTGCCTCTGACATCTTTGTATGTTTGTTTATTTCCTTTTTTTCTTTCTTTCTTTGATTGAAGTATAGTTGACATACAATGTTAAATTAGGTTCAAGTATACAACATAGTGATTTAACAACACTGTATATTATGTTATGCTTCCCACAGTAAGCACAGCTGCCATCCATCACCATCCAACATTATTACAACACCATTGACTATATTTTAGGAAATATAGTCAATATGCTATACCTTTCATCCCTGTGACTTATTCCAAGACTGGAATCTTACCTCCACTCCCTTTATTCATTTTGCCCATCCCCCCATTCACCTCCCCTCAGGCAACCACCAGTTTGTTCTCTGTATTGTAGGTCTATTTCTGCTAGTTTGTTCATTTGTTTTGTTTTTCAGATTTCACCCATAAGTGAAATCATATGGTATTTGTCTCTATGTGAGTTATTTCACATAGCATAATACTTTCTAGGTCCATCCATGTTGTTACAAGTGGCAAGATTTCATTCTTTTTTAGGTCTGAGTAATATTCCATTATATATATCCATACCCCGTTTTCTTTATCCATTTATTTATCACTCAGCACTTCGGTTTCTTGCAGATCTTGGCTATTGTAAATAATACTGCAATAAACATAGGGGTGCATGTATCTTTTTGAATTGTTTCCATTTTCTTTGGATAAATACCCAGTAGTGGCATAATTGGATCATGTGGTAATTCTATTTTAAATGTTTTGAGGAACCTGCATACTGTTTTCCACAGTGGGTGCACCAGTTTGCATTTTCACCTACAGGGCATAAGGGTTACTTTTTCTCCACATCCTCACTAACACTTGTTGTTTTTTTAATATATATATATTTTTAATGTTTACTTTTGAAAGAAAGAGATACAGAGTATGAGTATGAGAGTATGAGGCAAGGGTAGAGACAGAGACACAGAATCCGAAGCAGGCTCCAGGCTCCAAGCTGTCAGCACAGAGCCCAATGTGGGGCTCGAACTCATGAATCACGAGATCATGACCTGAGCCGAAGTCAGATGCTTAACTGACTGAGCTGCTCTGGTGCCCCGTACACTTGTTATTTCTTGTCTTTTTGGTAGTAGTCATTCTGACAGTTGTAAGGTGATATCTTGTTTTTTGATCTGCAATTTCCCAATGATTAATGATGTTGTGCATCTTTTCTGACCTATTTCTTAAGTTAGAATAACAAAGTAAACTTGGCTATGTCAGGAAGGTTATATTTTTTTTTTTATTTTTTATGAAAGCAGTTTTAACCAATACAGTAACCTACTTCCAATCAGGTGTAAAATGGTTCATGCTAATGCATTTCATGCTAGTGCACTGGAGAGATTAATGCATTTGGTGAGGAATTGCCTTGGGACTTCAGTGTGTCTGTCTGCCATGTTTGACATGAGTTTGAACCTCAAACATGAGTTTGAACACCTAGTACCAGTAGAGGCAGACTGTAACCTCTCCCTATTGCTAAGGTGTACGACCTTTAGCAGGACCTCAAGGTGGAGAACACTGATCGCAGGGAGCACTGAGTGGTCAGATGAATGTTACAGGGGAGCTGTCAGTAAACACAGAAGTCATCTTGGAGGAAAACGAGTGATTAGCAATAGGCATTTTACAGAATGTGGTGGAGAGAGCAAACCTCCTTCAAAATGCCGCTGGTGAAGACCCATTGATTAAAGGGAATATCGAGTATTTGCAGAGTTGTAGAAATGGTAATAAGAATCTTGCGTGGTGCTTGGGTGGCTCAGTCGGCCAAGTGTCCTTCTGACTTCGGCTCCGGTCGTGATCTCGTGGTTCGTGGGATCAAGCCCCGCGTTGGGCTCTGTGCTGACGGCTCAGAGCCTGGAGCCTGCTTCAGATTCTGTGTCTCCCTCTCTCTGCCCCTACTCACACTCTGTCTCTCTCTCAAAAATAAACATTAAAGAAAATTTAAAAAAAAACAACAACCTTGAAATGATGAACTAACACTCTAGACCAGCACTGTCCAAAGAAATATAGCACAAACCACTTATGTAACTTTGATCTTCTCATAGCCATTTTAAAAAGGTAAAAAGAAACAGGAAATTGTATTTAACCCAATATACCTTAAGTATTGTTGCTTTAATATATAATTCACATAAAATTATTAATAAACCATTACACACATTTTTCATAATAACGTTTTGAAATCCCTGTGTGTTTTCTACTTATCATGATGCAGAGTAGCCACATTTTAGCTGTATCTGTGGCTGGTGACTACAGTATTGGACAAGACAGTTCCAGAAAAGAACCAAGGAATTTATGTGCGGTACAGCTATACTGGTTCTAAAAAAAAAAAAAAAAAAGTAAAAATTTTCACCAAAATTCTAGTTTTCACGGTTGTAGAAGATACAGGCATTATTACATTTCTGGGAGAATCCAACAATGGAGAGGAAAAAGGTCTTCTGGAAAGTGTCCAACTATATTTTTAAAGTGAGTTGGACCTGTGTTGTTAGATATGATCTAAAAAAATGATGGCCAACAAATTAAAATCGAAATGCAAGATTTATTGAAACCACATGTGTAATCTTGGAAACAGAACTAATACTCTCAATTTCACCTTGTGGGTATTTTAAGGAGTAAGAAACTATTTGTGTGTTTTTAGAATTATCCCTAATGTCGATCAAAAATGGTGGGAATTTACTTAACCATTCTGCTGTCACAGGCTTTTTCCTTCCTTAATTTGGGAAAGATGAGTGAAGACAAATTTGGGGAACCCAGGGAAGACTTTATTACTTCATTTTTATAGCTGTTGGGCTTGATATTAATTGAGTTTGGTTTTGCTTCTAGAAGTTAGGATATCTCAGCAATCTTTCCTTGGGCATTACTTGCTAATGTGATTATTTTTGATCCCAGTTCATTTAAGAAATGATGTTGTTCCCAAGGATATCTAGTTTTTTACTTTGTTTTTGGCCAGCCAGCATCAGATACTCTATTTACCAGTAGCAACGGTCTGACGTCTCAGGTCCTACCTCCACTGAAATACCTCTCACTGGAAGAATTAGAGCACATAAGAAAAAAAAAGTATTTATTTATTTATTTACATCCAAGTTATCATATAGTGCAATAGTGATTTCAGGAGAAGATTCCAGTGATTCATCCCCTATGTGGAACACCCAGTAGGGCACACTTTTAAAGGGTCTCTGTGGACATACAAGAGATAGAGATACACTTTGTGAAAACAACGGAGTCTCCTTTGCCCAACTAGAAAGGATTAATGGCTGCCTCTGAAGATAAAGGAGAATTTGTTGGAAGAGTCCTCTAATTATGAAGTAACTATGTGTACTTGGTTATGATTTAAATCTAGTTTCCTAGTGAAAATGGCTCTTTCGAGAATTCAGGCAATCTGAAAAATATAAAGAATGGAGAAATTACCCATAATGTCACTTCTTAGAAAGGTGACCTGGCATGCAACCATAGTTAACCCTTGGCCATTATCCTGCCTGCTCACATACTCTCCACATACTCACACCCCTCCGTACCGCACCCATCCTTTCCCCTCCTTTAGTTTCTTAATCTTTTTATAAAACTGTGATCATACTCTGCATACATGTTAGCCTGCTCTTTCACTTAACAATACATTATGGGCAAATTCTCACACTAAGAAAGCACTACCAGAGTCATCATCATAAATAGTATGCTATTATGTAAGCATGTGTATTTGAGCCAGTCCTATTGTTCATGTCTAGTTGTGACTAATTTTTTAAAATCATAAACCAAAATGCAGCGAGCATTCTTGTCTATGCATTTGTTGAATTATTTTCTTAGGATAAATTCCCAAGTGGAATTGTTAAGTCAGAGCATATGTGTAAAGAATTTAGCTAAATGTTGCCAGATTACCCTCCAAAGATTATCTTTAATTTATACTTGCATTAACTGTGTTCCAGAGGACTATATCTAAGCCAATATTATTATCATTTCAAAATGTTTGCCAACCTGATAGTTTAGAAACAATATTGTTGCTTTAATTTGCAAGTGTTTGGTTAGTAATGAGTTTGTACATGTTTAAGTGGTGGTTTGTATTCCTTCTTCATATCTTTTTTTTTAGTAAGGTGTTTCACTTCTTTTATTGAAAAGCTATCCTTATATATTTAGAACATATGCTCTTTGTCACATATGTTATAGATTTAACTGTTGCCAAAATGCGAACTTTACTTACTATTTTCCAGTATTTAAAAAATTTGCAAGGGGCTGTTTCTCTAACCTATTATCATATAGAGTCATTTGTGAGAAATACGTGTTGGCTGTTGCAACTTGCTTTGTGTTTCTTGAAATGATCCATCAAAAGTATTTATATCCTTTCATGTCTAAGCCCTGCATCATCTGTAGAGTATGTTTTGAGTAAGTAATGTCAAGGAAATCATCATCTAATTATGTTCTTGCTAAAGTGCCCGGTCCTAGCTTTGAAGTTTGCTGCTAATCTCTTCATAGCTCCATGCCTTTGAATCTACCATTTAGATAAGCAGTGACAAGTAAAAACATAGAAGAGGGTACTTTCTTGAGGGAGTCTGCTTTTAAAATTTTAATTTAATGTTAACAGCTGAGAATTAACACCATTTTTCTTTTTATTCAGTTGTTCCTACATTATCTGAAAACACACATAATCAACATCAGTGTTCTAAGATTATCCTTCAGAAAATTTTGAGACAGTTCCTCAGAGCAACATCCAGCAATCAGTGAACTCTTAACAGGTATTAAGATTTCAAATAGTCACTACCCAATACGGATATGGAATCGTGTCCTTGAAGGTTGAGTGTACTCACCACAAAAAAGAAATGAGAGCTATGTGATGGGCTAGAGGTGGTAGCCAGTGTTTTTGGAACACATAAACATATCAAATCAACATGCTGTCTACCTTGGAATTACATAATGCTATGTGTCAAATTTTATCTCAGTAAAGGTGGGGGTGGAAAAAACATTTGAAATACCTCTTAAAATTAAGGCTTTCCAGAGTGCCTGGGTGGCTAAGTCATTTGAACATCTGACTTTTGATTTCAGCTCGTCATGATCCCCAAGTCGTGGGGTCGATCCCAGCATTGGGTCCTGGGCTAAGTGTGGAGCTTGGTTAAGATTCTCTCTCTCCCTCCCTCTGCCCGTCTTCCCTGCTCACATTCTCTCTCTCTAAAAAAATAAAAATAATAAAATAAAATAAAATAGTAGAATAAAGAACAAGGTTTTCCATAGTGTGGAAAATCTACCCACTGAATGATGTTTTCATCTACCATCGTACTTTTGGGTATGAAAATAACACGGTCAGATTGACCATAAAATATAGTAACAGATTAAATTCATGTCTCTAAGAATTGAAAGTCAATTAGGGGACACAAAACAAATACATATATAAATAGTGGGAGTTTATGAACAATAATTTGAAGATCCTGAAGGATAAAGTATATAAGGTGGTATTTGGTAGTTTGGCAGATAGGAAAGAAAACAGAACAGGTAAAGCTTGAGCTCTTCAGAGAGAAAGAGTGGAGTGAGACAAGCAGAGGAGGAGCACTGGGTACTGGAAATGGGTGGGGAATAAGTGGGGACGGAGGGCAGGCTGGCAGAGAAAGCCAAAGGCATGACCAGCACAGTGTATCCTATAGTAGAGGTCAAGGACTAACTCCAGGTAGGCAGCTAGAACCTTTTCAAATAGTGGACATGGCATGGCTGTTGTTTGCAGTTTAAGAAAACAGGTAACATGCTGACATATACAAACGTTAGGGAAGCACAGTCCACAGAGAAGCCAGACAAAGTGCTCTACTCCCTATGGTTCTGGAATTCTGTGTGCTGAGAAAATGTAAACCCCACTGACAGTGCTTCTTTATTACAAAATGGGCTAAGAAAATAGATACTTATTACAATATTTTCTAGGTAGGTATACAATATTTTCTCACAGTAGGTATATTTTAACTCTTTGATTAGTAGGATACAAATGCCTTTGAAGAATGGGTCATAGTGTAATTCAAACCTTGCACATAAATATGTATTAAGACATGAAATTACATAGTCATTAAGAATTTTAATATGTATATAATTTGGGTCATTTTGAAGTTGACTTTGTTTTATAATGCTTGCTGTTTTGTAGCCATCAATTTTAAACCATATATTCCATTTAGACAAATTTCATAATTCTTCAAACTTAGATGTTCTGATTTCTGTATTTTTGACACAGAATTAGGGAACTCCCAGTGATAACTCATAGTAAATGGAGTGAGGTCACAATGCCTCAGTGGCCAAGACGGCTACGTTTTAAAATCCTTAAATCAGGGGCACCTGGGTGGCTCAGTCGGTTAAGCGTCTGACTTCGGCTCAGGTCATGATCTGACAGTTCGTGGGTTTGAACCCTACGTTGGGCTTTGTGCTGACAGCTCAGAGCTTGGAGCCTGTTTCAGATTGTGGGTCTCCTCTCTCTCTGACCCTCCCCTGCTCAAACTGTCTCTCACTCTCTCTCTCTCTCTCAGAAATAAATAAAAACATTAAAATTTAAAATAAAATAAAATCCTTAAATCAGATGTAAAACAAAAAGACCCCAGCCCGTCGCTTGTAGAACATCATCATTCCCTTTATTTTGATAGTGTCTCACAGTTTGCAAAGTGCTTCTCCCTGCAGTTTGGCTCTCTGAACTTCATGATAACCTTGGAAGTAGGTGGTGGAATCATCACTACTTCTGTTGTTAACAGGCTAGGACACCAAGACGTGGGCCTTAGGTGGTTTGCCCATAACCCATATTTCCTGACTTCTAGGAGAGTTCTTTAAACACATATGGCTTCTACCATCGTTACATGCTCATAGCTCCTCAATTAGATAAGAGTAGAAGGGAATGCTTTTAATTTTCCTCTTTATATGTTGCCGTAGTATTTCAGGCTTAGCAGAGTCAGTATTCAAATGCTTAAATGAATAAATTCTTTTTCCTGAGAAAGGTAATATTATAGCCCTATCTTAAATAGATGGTTAAAACACTGAAATCTTACTCTGGTAGATGTTTGAAAAAAATGAAGTGTAGGTCAACAGCTGTGCACTCAGCTCGATTCCTTCCCAGAGATTTATTGCAGCAGCTCAGCACGGAGAGCAGAGTGGACAGACAAATCTGTTAATTAGCCCATGATCATGGAGCTCGCCCCATTCATTTAGTAGATCTGCGAGGGCACAAAGAAAGGTTGTTTCAAATCGTTTTTATACTGTTTTTGTGGCGTGTATATTTGGCTGTTCAGGAGCTACTAGACCATAAAATCCAGCCAGTGAGAGTGTTGGAAGGCACAGAGCTCAAAGGTTTATTAAGTGGTGTGAAACTATTGTTTTGTGCATGTGTTAAATAATTGCTGTCAGTGCAAGACTGTTAAAAATTCCCGGCTAGTAATAACACTAAGAGTACTTTATGGCTTCAAAAGGAGATAAAAGAATTTCCTTAGTCAGCACTTTGGCGATATCACAGCATATGTCAGTTTTGTTATTGTGAGGACTTTACTTTTGGCAGATGCTCTCCCTTCTGGCGGCAGAGCTCTAATTACCATATCAATTAAGCCGGGAAGTGAGCGGAGGGCACAGAGCCCAGCCCCTTCTGCTCTCATCCACCTCCAGAGAGCTTCAGGCAGAGTGGGGGCTGATGTGAGGGGGAGGGCTCCCACTCCTCTTTCTTTCCATTCACATTGATTAGAGGAACAGTAAGCTGCTTAGCTGCTGTGCAAACACAAGGATCATTCTTTTCTTTTTCTTTCTTTCTTTTAAAACCAGGGTCGTCTCTCCAATAGCTTTCTGTGAATTAGCCTAAGCCATTCTGCTTTAATTCACAGGCACTAATTATATTTCAGCATACATTCTTACACACTAAATTATAAGTATCCTTACTTTAATCAGATGTAACTAGTCCTTAAATTAAGGGTTTAGTGCTTTCCTTTTATAGGTTAACAGGCTTTGCTGTGTTATATGATGGGATTAAACCTTTTATTTAGGGTGTGGAATTGAAGATGTCGATGATGCATTATTTTTTCCCTAAACAACTCTGTATTTTTTTTCCTAGCCAAAATGTAATTCAAAACTTTATAATGTCCTTTTAAAATTTGTAAAATAGTGTTTAATGCTTAGGGAGATTTGTGATGTTAACTAATAACCACAATTTGTAGGGACATAATTATAATACAGATGAGTAATGGGTTATAGTTGCGAATCATTTTCTACACAAACTGTGTTTAAACAACCCTCAACGCGGGTAATTTAGAGATTAATATGAGGCGGTTGCCACAGGCTACACAGTTAGCTGGTGGCACAGCTGGTGTTGGAATGAAAGTCTCATCTCCCTTGGGGGGGCTCTTCCCTTCCACTTCATGTTGCTTGTTCATTGGAGGTCCCCCCTTGCTGCTAAGCTTACGTACTTAGGGCATTCTTGATTCAATTACCTTCTCCTGTCAGCGTTCTTTATATTTTTATTAGACTTTGTAGAACATCATCATAAATCGAAGCACGTAAAGAGAATCAACTCGTGAGCATTCTATAAAATTTAGCATTTTACTGACAGCATTAAATTAAAAAACCATTTCCCCCCCTCTTTGGCACTTAATTGGTATTGTAGTTCCTGAAAACAATGTGCCTTTTGGGGGGACCTGAGTGGCCAGTTGGTTGAGTGTCAACTTCGGCTCAGGTCATGATCTCATGGTTCTTGAGTTTGAGCCCCATCTCGGGCTCTCTGCTGTCAGCACAGAGCCTGGAGCCTACTTCAGATCCTCTGTCCCTCTCTCTCTCTGCTCCTCCCCTGCTTGCACTCTCCCCAAAAGTAAACCTTTGGAAAAAATGCCTTTTATCTATCTATCTATCTATCCATCTATCTATCTATCTATCTATCTATCATCTATCTCTCTATCTATCTATCAATCATCTATCTATCTCACAGGGCTTTAAGCCTGTTTAAAGTATTGTGGAAAAGCAGTTTGAGGGCATCCTCTTGAGAACTGGCTGTTCACAGTTGGTGAGAGAACTACAGAGACTTTCTCTTTTCAGAGCAGAGCTAGGTAAACATCACATCCGTGGGGAGACATATGAACTTCCAGTCCCCCATGAAAACACGCTGCACCCGTTGGTCCTTTCTGCTGGCCCATCTTACCTTATTGAGATTACTTCTTTTTAATAGATGAGACTGGGGAGAGAGGACCTTCACTTGCCAAGATCACAGACTCATCTAGCACCTTCACTTCTCAAAGAATATCCAGCCATGGCAATCTCAGGCAGGGCTCCTGGGTCATGGTGCACTGTCCAAAGGTGTCTGTCTAGGAGACAAAAAGGGACTGAAATCTACTGTGCATATTTGGTGAGTCGTGCTCACTGGCATGCCGCCAAGTTCACCTGGAGGAAGGGGAGATGTTCTCTTTATCTATAAGGCCCTACTGGCCATGCCCTTTAGCAAGGTTGCTTCAACCCAGATGGGCACCTTTTATAGTTTGCCCTAAGGCATCCTGTATGTAGGTGCTGTCCTGTTGATGGGACTGAGTGAGCAGGGCCAGTTTTATCCCCACTTGCCTGGTCACCAAGGCTAGACCCTTCATATAATCTCTTCTGTTTTCTTTTTTAAGTTGAGAAAAATGTCTAGGCACATTGCTCTTCTTTTTTTTTTTTCAAAAAATTTTTTTAATTTTTTGAGAGAGAGAGACAGCGTGAGCAGGGGAGGGTCAGAGAGAGAAGGAGACACAGAATCTAAAGACAGGCTCCAGGCTCTGAGCTGTCAGCACAGAGCCTGATGCAGGGCTTTAACCCATGAACCTTAAGATCATGACCTGAGCCAAAGTCAGACGCTTAACAGACTAAGCCACCCAGGCACCCCAGCACATTGCTCTTCAGGTGGATGTGTTGAACGGGCCCTATTAATTATGCAAATATAGGGCATATAAATACCCTCTTACTAGGAGAAGAGCCATGGGAGACTGGTGGCTGGACTAGATCACTGCTGCTAGTATCCCTTATTGTGCACTGCTGGGCACTGGTATAAAAGCTAAGGAGCTTCCTGAGAGTAAAAGGAACCAGACGATAACCCCCTTCTCTTTACCAGCTCACGTTTACCAGAAACCCCCTAAAGGAATAATATTGCCCCAGCTGTGATCCCTTGGTAGGAAAAATTCCAAGAAGCCTACAAGAAAAATCGCCATGGATGAAGGAGGAAGTTGAACTGGTGACCCAAGCTTAACATTAGGGCCTCTGGAGGCTCATGGGGAAGGTTCTGCTGACTGAGCCTGGGTCCCTGACTGAGTATGTGAGTGAAGGTAAGACAGCAAGCATTACACTGGGGTCCCCGATGTGAGACACGGCTGTAATCTCTGCAGGAATCTGGGACACTGGGATTCATGGCAGTAGGGGACAAAAATGGCAACTCTGTGGCTTTGCCAGGAGCCACGGCAGCTGGAATAGTGGACCCATTGTGGAGTGATCAAACTTGCCTTTCTCTCTGAGCCTGGTGTTTGGGAACAGGACAGACCACACAGTTTTTGAACACTTTGGGGGTAGGGATGGGGAAGTCGCTTCTAGAGGGAGGTACTGGAATTGCCGCTAATACTGGGTCTGTGGGGTCTCAAAAACAATGAATTGGAAAAATAAGAGGTGGGACTAGATTTTTCTACCCCACGGTTATGTAGGGAGCCCTATCAGGAGATTCTTCCTCCTCAGTGTCTTTCAGACACTTTTCTGCCTCGCCAAATTAGCAGGCCCTCCTCAGCCATCTCCCCAGTCTATTCCCACAACGCTACAACAATGGTCTTTCTAGGATGTAAATATGATATGTCATTCTCCTGCTTAATCATATTAGAAGAGCCCTGTAACCTTGACGATAATATCCAGATTCCCTGGCTGGGAATGTATGGGCCTTCACCCCTTAGTCACAGCCTCTCTTCCAACCCAGCTCTTATAGATGCTCCCCGTCTACCCGGTGCACCCACCGCCATGAACTTCTTGCTGTTCCCCAGACACATAAAGCTTCTTCATGCAACCATTTTCGTATATGTATCCCTCTCCCTGTACTTCACTATCTTACCCTTAAAGATGTATCCAGGTGTCATGTCGTTTGTGAGTCTTGCTCTGCCACATGTCTGTTTTTTTTCTATAACGCTACTGACAGGGACTATGTCTTATGTAGTTCAGAATGGATATACCTGATACCTAACCGCTGCCTAGAAATAGTAGACTGCATTAACCGTGTGAAATGAAGAATACACGTGGAGAGTAAGTCTGTGGCAGGAGTGGAACTTTCCCAAGTACCATGGAAATCATGCTAGGTAGATTTGTCCTCAGGCCTGAGTCCAAGGCCTCTTCCCTGCTCCATCTAACAATCTAGGGCAAGACACCCCATCCCAAAGAGGAGGAATGCCATTCTACTTTGAAACGCTGACAGGACCCCATTTTCTAGGGGTGAGGCTATCACGTGTGAAGATACGCCATTTTCTCTTTTTTTTCTTCCACTGGCTGGAGTTGGGCAGAGTGACTTCTCTGGAATGGGAAGTGGCCTGGCCCGGTCCCTCTCTATTTCTCTTTCTCTCTATCTCCGTCCTCTTTCTCATCCTGAGGCAGGCCGACTCTGGGGCAATGTTCTGGCCAGAGGTGGCCGGGAATTAGTGGCAGTAGGCTCTGGATAACTCTTCTCTTTCTTGTGACCTGGCTCTTGTGGTGCCTTTTCTTCCCCTTCTGGTGAGGACGCCCTTTTGTTCCCATGCAGTGGTGAGCTCCCCTGAGGCTTGGATTTGGGCATGGCAGAAAAGAGGGTACCTTTGTGGCTTGTGCTTGTTGGGAGAAGGCCTTTTCATGGCTTCCTTCATATCTCAGTTAAGATTTGCTCAAGGGTCTCTGAGACTGGCCGAGGCAGGATTTTATAATTCATCCAGAAAACTCCACTCCAAACCATCTGATTCTAACCCTCCCCCCACCCCCACTGAAAGCCTAGTACACAGGTATTGGCCGTCTACCTAGAAGGCTGGTTTTGATGGATTGTTTAGATATTGGTTAAAGGAAGAGTGGAAGAGAATATTTCTTTCTTTTTTTTTGTTTTTCAAATAGTTTATTGTCAAATTAGTTTCCACATAACACTCAGTGCTCATCCCCACAAGTGTCCTCCTCCATGCCCATCCCCCCTCACCCCCACATCCATCAGTCCTCAGTTTTTGTCAGCATTCAAGAGTCTCTCATGGTTTGCCTCTCTCCCTTTCCCCCACCATTTCCCCGCTTCTTCTCCCCGGAAGAGAATATTTCTGACATGAGAAGCGAGTGACTTAACAAAACCCATACTGGAAGATGACTGGTAGAAACAAAATAATAATATACCCAAATGATGCCTCCTTTGCTTCCAACATTTTTCTCTTGGAGAACTTTGGTGATTTATACCATTTGTTTTGACATTTAAGGAACTAATCGTTTTGTTATTGTTATAAAGATAAGACTTTGATTTCAGTATGGCTTTATCTTTCTGATGAGAGGGTTTGCTGTATATATTGTCTAATCATTATCTTCTGCCTACAGCTGTGGTTTCTTTAAAGTGCTTATTTTGTGAATACATACGGTTGCAACAACCTTGGAACCAACTGGTCTGGTTTTCTTAGGGACAAACTTTCTTAGGGACGAGTTTGTCTACTTTGTGTTCAGGAGAAGTAATCTAGGAGCAGAGTAGGTAGCGGCCTAATGAAATGGTTCTGGCAGTGGTGGGAAGGCCCCTGTACCTAGTGATACGCCTCCTTTTTGATTCCTCCTACTTAAAGCTTCTTAGCGTAGTTTGGTTCTGAATTTTTGGAATTAGAGACCTGTTTAAGAATTTGATGAAAGCTGTGAATCTCTTTCCTAGAAGAATGCTTGCGTACATGTACATAACAGCTTGTTCTTGAACTCTAAAATGAATAACTCTTGCATCAAATGGAGGTAAAGTCTTTCCACAGAAAAGAGACTTAAAATGTAGGGGCACCTGGGTGGCTTAGTCGGTTGAGCGTCCGACTTTCGCTTGGGTCATGATCTCGCGGTTTGTGGGTTCGAGCCCCGCTTCGGGCTCTGTGCTGACTGCCAGCTCAGAGCCTGGAGCCTGTTTCAGTCTGTGACTCCCTCTCTCTCTGACCCTCCCCTGCTCACGCTGTCTCTCTCTCTCTCTCTCTCCTAGAACTAAATAAAAATATTAAAAAAAAAAAAAATGTAAATAGGGCAGGGCAAGAGGATGCCTCCCTTCAACAAGCATTTTTGCGAAAACTTATTGACAAGCATATAGTAGGTTTTGGGGATGCTGATTAAGACCTGGTCTTCTTTCTTGACAAACTTTTATCCCAGTGGAGGAGACCCTTTTGTAGAGTTATTGTGTGTGGTATTATGGGCTAAAATAAAGGCAGGTAACAAAGTGTCAGGGGACCACATGGGAGGGAGGGACCCACTCTGCAAATGACCAGCATGTATTTCCTTTCAAATGCGAACAGCTGATTCTAGCCCTTGTTTGGATTAGCTAAGAGAGGAGAAAGGGCCCTGAGTGTCAACAGCAGGAGGTGTTACCCAGAACTATAGGGAAGGACACAGGTTAGGTAGGCAAATGAGAGACCGAGATTTAGAAGAAGCCGCACCTCACTTTTAACTTTACTTGGGGTCCAGCCCATTTACAGCCATCTGAAACTGTGGTAGTATTTGGCAAATAAATACACATAAACAGGCAGAACTGAGTAAATTGTGCCATGCCAACAATAAACACAGTTTTAAAAATTTCAACTAAACAAAATGCCTGATACTCAGACTTCCCCTTTTGAGCTAATGGTGCCACCCAGGTCTTGGGGAATCTACTAATTTTTTGTGAATGCTGCAGGGTCACAGCCTAGACCTATTTAAAAATGTCTTTAAGAACCCTAACACGGGGCACCTGGGCGGCTCAGTCAGTTAAGCGTCTGACTTCAGCTCAGGTCATGATCTCACAGTTTATGAGTTCGAGCCCCGCGTCCAGCTCTGTGCTGACAGCTCAGGACCTGGAACCTGCTTTGGATTCTGTGCCTCCCTCTCTCTCTCTGCCCCTCCCCCACTCGCACTCTGTCTCTCTCTCTCTCAAAAATGAATAAACATTAAAAAAAAAAGACAACCCTAACACTGTTTATTTAAAATGGAAGGAGAAATGATGTACATTCTACCCTGGGTGCAGGGTCACCTGGTATTTACCATCATGTGCTAGGATTTGAGAAATAGTAGAGGTCACCGTTTCTTTTGTTTTATTTTTCTCAGTTGACACAGCCTTCTATGTTAACCATCCTACAGGATGGAAGGGCAGAAAGGATTCTTGTTTACACATGTGTAGAAGATATTTATGACAGAAAAGAATGAAAATAAATTCATCCCAATTCTGTATTGTCATTGGAGTGATACACTGCCAAAGAGAGAGGGAGACAGAATATCAAATTATAATTAGTTTGGTGAGATAGTCTTAAAAATAATTTTTTTTAACATTTATTTATTATTGAAAGACAGAGACAGAGCATGAACAGGGGAGAGGCAGAGAGAGAGGGAGACACAGAATCTGAAGCAGACTCCAGGCTCTGAGCTGTCAGCACAGAACCTGACGCGGGCTTGAACTCACAAACCGTGAGATCATGACCTGAGCCGAAGTTGGACGCTTAACCCACTGAGCCACCCAGGCACCCCAGTTGAGAGTCTTTTATGATTATATGCCCAAAAGTTATATGCAGAAGGTCATAGGAAGCACTTTTTATTAAAAATGTTTCCTAAATTTGTTTTCTTTGTTAAAGTGAGGCACTTGCATTTAGAATTTTGCACTGCTGATCTTGTGGGAAAGTCCTGATAGAGATCCGGTGTAGGGATGAAAGAAATGGTGCGGATATGCCACCTAGTGGTCACATTGTCACTTCTGTATTTTCTTTCTTGCCACTGCCAATCGAGTATCAGAGGTGGCTTGCCTGTCATGTTGGTGTTTCTGGGAGAATCCTTTTCAGATACAAGTGGTGAATGTGATTAGCATATTGTTGTCCTTGGTAGGGTAATGTTTTTACTTCTGCTTTATGATCACTAAAATTATTCTGCTTCTAATTCATTATTTGAGATTAATTTTATTAGTTGTTTGCTATCCTTTTTGCTAATTTTGTCAGCAAAGATTTGAATTAAACTTAAAAATCCTAGCTTAGTAGTTTGCCATTTCATTGAAATGAGCTCATACATAAATATACAGAAGACTGCATAGTATGGAGAGTGTATTGTGGGAACTAAATTCTGAATACTGGCCAGGTGCAGTGAAATTTCATTAAAAGCCTTTCTTGTTCTTTTAAGGTAAATTTTTCTTTAGTAGGATAGTGTTGAAGAAAGAGATCAATGGGAAAACTCATCTTTCAGAAAAAACATTTTTTTTCAGATGAGCTATGTTCAGCAAGCATACAGCTCATTAGAGGCATAGATAGCCGACTGTAATCGTTTCTTAATCCTTACACCACATGTAATCCAGAATTGTGTCAAATATTGAGGTCTTCCAAAACGAACTTAGTGAGAGAGATGTTAAGAATGATCAAGGGACCCCTGGGTGGCTTAGTAGGTTAAGCATCTGACTCCAGCTCAGGCCATGATCTCACAGTTCGTGAGTTTGAGCCCCACATTTGGTTTTGTACTGTCATTGTGGAGCCCGCTTCACATCCTCTGTCTTATTCTCTCTGCCCCTTCTCTGCTTGTGCTCTATTTCCTCTCTCTCAAAAATAAAATAAGCATTAAAAAAATGATCAAAACTCCGGAGGGTATTCGGTACTTTCTGTCCTCAGTGACAAGAAATCTTGGAAGGCTACTCTGTGTGTGTGTGTTTGGGAGACAAGGGTGGGAGGAACATTGGTAGTAAAGGACTTAAACTAGGATATAAAATAAATTTCCCTAGGAAGATTTTATTAGTGTTATTTTGGGGCTCATTAAGGGCGATGTTTACATAAAGAACTTTTTTTTTAAGTTTATTTATTTATTTTGAGAGAGAGAAAGAGCATGAGCAGGGAAGGGGCAGAGAGAGAGAGAGAGAGAGAGAGAGAGAGAAGAGAGTATCCCAAGCAGGTTCCATGGGCAGTCAGCGTGTAGAGCCTGATGTGGCGCTCGAACTCATGAAACTGAGATCATGACTTGAGCCAAAATCAAGAGTCAGTCACTTAAACAGCTGAGGCACCCAGGTGCCCCTATATAAAGAATCTTTACATCTGATTAAGTACTAACATTTTGTCTTTATCACACACACACACACATATTTTATATACGTATGTATATATATATTTAATGTATATTACATATATTTTGTCCAGGGAATTCTCATGGTGGAGTTAAATAAAACATAAAGAAACTACAAGAGATCTCTTTAGAACAATACAGACTTTAGCTAAAAACTTTCCCTAAAGATGTTCTCTGAATTTGCAGACAGCCCGCATAACACATCAGTCATTTAGATTGTAAAGTGTCTGTTTTCATGCCCAATACTGTGCTAGGTGGTAGTTGCTGAGAATACAAAAATATGTATTGTGGAGGCTGGGTTCTCTATGTCCTTGTAAGAGGCCCTGTTGAGATGAGTATGGAACCAAATTGCCCATGTTGAGTTCTCTGCTCTGTTTCTTACAGTAGTATGACCTTGGAGAAGTTACCCGACCTCTCTCTGTCTTAGTTTCTTCATCTGTGAGTTCAGATATGGGTAAATGACCTGCGGGGTTGAATGTAAAGTGTTTAGGACAGTGTTCGGATATATAGTGAGGACTCAATCCATGGTAGGTATTTTCATCCTCATCATCTGGTGAGAAAGCCAGAGCTCAGACACCATACATACATCAGAGGACAGTTCAACACTGTATTTTATTTACTAAAAAATTGTTGAGATCACTTACTATAAGGATTCACAAAACAGAAACCAGTGTGGGCTGGGACATTTTGGAAAGGGAGGAATGGGGGATGGATCTGGATTTTGGACATTTCAAGAAAGGTTTTAAGCCAGTTTTCCCTATTTGGATTTCATCTGAGGAAAATAATTCATTGTGATTCTTGATGCTATGTGCTTCTCTAGCGCTAAGGATAAAGAATAAGCTGTCCCTTTGTTTGCTTTCCATTTGTTTCTCATTCAGCAACAATTTATTTTATTTTATTTTTATTTATTTATTTTTATTTATTTATTTTTTTTACAAATAGTTTATTGTCAAATTGGTTTCCATATAACACCCAGTGCTCATCCCCACAAGTGCCCTCCTCCATGCCCATCTCCCCCCTCCCCCCCAACATCCATCGGTCCTCAGTTTGTTATCAGCATTCAAGAGTCTCTCATGGTTTGCCTCTCTCCCTTTCCCCCACCATTTCCCCCTTCTTCTCCTTCATGGTCCTCTGTTAAGTTCCTCCTAATCCTCCTATACGTGCAAACGTATGATATTTGTCCTTCTCTGCCTGACTTATTTCGCTCAGCATAACACCCTCAAGGTCCATCCATGTTGCTACCCATGGCCAGATTTCATTGTTTCTCATTGCCATGTAGTATTCCATGGTATAGATAAACCACATCTTCTTGACCCATTCGTCCGTTGATGGACACTTAGGCTCTTTCCATGTTTTAGCTATTGTGGAGAGTGCTGCTGTGAACATTGGGGTACATGTGCTCCTATGCCTCAGCATTTCTGTATCCCTTGGGTAAATTCCTAGCAGTGCTATTGCTGGGTCATAGGGGAGTTCTATTGTTAACTTTTTGAGGAACTTCCACACTGTTTTCCAGAGGGGCTGCACCAGTTTGCATTCCCACCAACAGTGTAGGAGGGTGCTCGTTTCTCCACATCCTCGCCATCAGCAACAATTTATTGACTGTGTCCTATGTTCTGTGTGCCAGGTATTATGTTTGGCATGAAGGATACAATGGTGAGTGAGGCAGACAAGAATCACAGCTAGAATTTCTGTTCTCCAACTTTCAAGTAATGTTGCCCATACACCTTAATGTCCTCTCTGGATCACGTTGGGTTTATTTTTTTAGATTATTATTATTACTTAGTTATTTTTTCATTTATGATTTATTTTTTAAAATTTAGTTTATTTAACAAAACCACTATGATGGAAAGTTCAAACACAAACAACAAGGTAGTCAAAAGGTGTAATGAAAACTTAGGTACCTGTCACCCATCTTTAGCTTCAACAATTATCAAGTTTATGTCCCCCTTCCTGACCTGATCCCACTAGGAGTTATTTTAAAGCAAATCTAAGACATTAAGTCACCCATAAATACTTTAGTGTGAGAATCTGTAGTTGGTAAGGAATTTTTAGAAATATAATCTTCATGCCATTATCCACCTAACAAAATTAACAAAAATTTCTTAAATTATCTCAAACACGTCTTTAAAATAATTTTTTTTAATGTTTGTTTATTTTTGAGAGACAGAGTATGAGCAGGAGAGGAGCAGAGAGAGAGGGAAACACAGACTCCAAAGCAGGCTCCAGGCTCTGAGCTGTCAGCACAGAACCTTATGCGGAGCTCAAATCCACGAACTGTGAGATCATGACCTGAGCCGAAGTCGGACGCATAACTGACTGAGCCACCCACGTGCCCCTCAAACACGTCTTTAAGGATGTTTCATTTTTAATTAACATACAGAAAAATGACTTGTTTTGCCTAAGGGCCTATGTATTTGTTATGTTGTATCAACTTGCCTTTCTGTTTATTTAGGTCTTTGTAAAATATTTCTTTCAGCAGGATTTTGTAGTCTTTAGCATGTAGATTCTGTACATATTTTACATTTATACTTAAGTGTTTCATCTTTTGGGAATTTTGTAAGTGATATGATGTTGGTTTCTAATTGTGGGTTTCTAGTGTTGACTTATCCTATTATTGCTAAAATCACTTATTTGTTCCAGGAGTGTTTTTCTCCTCCTGATTCCTTGGGGTTTTCTCCATAGCCATTCACAGTGTCTGTGGGTAGGATTAGCTTTATTTCTTTAATGTTGTTTTTTTATTTTTTTATTTTTTTTTATTTTTAGGAGAGGAGAGAGGCACAGCGTGAGCAGGGGAGGGTCAGAGAGAGAGGGAGTCACAGACTGAAACAGGCTCCAGGCTCTGAGCTGGCAGTCAGCACAGAGTCCGACGCGGGGCTCGAACCCACGAACCGCGAGATCATGACCTAAGCGAAAGCCGGACGCTTAACCGACTAAGCCACCCAGGCGCCCCTAGGATTAGCTTTATTTCTTTATTGCAAATTTGAATGCATTTTATTTCTTTTCCTTGCCTTTTTTCTTACATTGGATAGAACTTCCGGTACAGTGTCAAATAGGGGTAATGAGAGTGGATATTTTGGCTTTGTTTCTAATATTGGGAGGGAATCATTCAATCTTTTACCATTAAGTACGATATTAACTACAGGTTTTATAAGGTTGAAGAAGTGCCCTTCTATTCCTATGTTGCTGAGTTTTTATGGTGGACAAATGCTGAATTTTGTCAAATGCTTTTCTGCATCAGTCGATAAGATTTTATATATATATATATATATATATATATATATATATATTCCCCTTTGGACTGCTAATCTGGTAGATTACATTGATTTCTGCATATTGACCTAGCCTTGCATTTCAGTGATAAACCTCACTTGGTTGTGGTTTATGTAGGTTTTGAAGTTCCAACTGGAAACGTGTACTAAAGGGTCAGCTAGCAGAGAGCTTACAGACTTGTGTTTGGGATGTGTTGGAAATCAGCGGCTGATTTGGCTGTTAACCACCCCTTTCGTTTCTGCTGACCTGTTTCCCAAGAACCCACTCAGACAAACCAGGCCTCTGCTGCCAGTACACTTTGCTTCCACCTGCTCCTGTCTAGTTACATCTAATATTTACTTATGTTTTGTTTCATTCTTCTTCATCCCCTAATCATGGACTAGGGATTTCTGAATGCTAGAGTCACTTCTGGCTATCTCCTTCCTCCATCTGTGCTTGACATATTTAATGTATAGCAGGAGAGCTGGGGATACATTGTATTTTAAGAAACAAACATTGGCTTCAATACATCTGTGATTAGAATGCTCAACGTTAAGTGCTATTAAATGACTGTTTTCCCAAATTCTGTCCTTTCAGTAGGCATGGAAAGGAAAAACTGTGGGTGTCTTGTCATATGTAGTCTTCTAAGATCTGATTTTAAATTGCAGTGTCGGGGGGAGGGTAATGGAACTAAACCAGAGAGTAATATAAATGTTTGCGTGTGGTTAACATAATTCGCCTGCCTCCCAGACGCTGAATTCCAAAGAATTTGTTTCTGTGTTCTTGAGTCTGAAGACACAACGGCACAGAGATGCCTGTGAAAGGAAGCCCTCATCCGGGGAGCCTCAGCAGGGATGGCCACCCCACTCACCCCCTTGCTGGGGAGCAGTGAGAATACCATGGGTTGTGGCATGAGCTCGGAGTGCTGCTTTCTGTTAAAACATAGTCTCAATTTCTTTGAGCAACCCATTAATAGATGTCAAGTTCACATTATAGGTTTTAGTTCCCAAGCAGTGTTAAAAGCAAATGTGTGGGGTTTTATATTTCCAGCTGCCTTTTTTTTCAAAGTAAAATATGTGGGTTTTGGTTTTCAGCCGGCCACATGTCTTCTAATAAAAACAGTTGAAACAAAATGTGTTTTATAAGCCTATAAAAATGTCAGACCGTAATGATTTTAGTGTTGCATATTTAAAAATGGGTCACTAATATTTAGGATATTAGCATCTGCAATGGAAGTAAATTATGGAAAGTAAATGACACTATATCATTTATATAAAGGGGAAGGTGGTTGGAAACTAGTCCAGCAACTTGTATTGAAACCATTTTATTTCAGCTTCTGTGTAATATGCATGCCTTTCAGCTTTAAGTTACTCAAATTTTGGCCTTAAAATTATTGAACTTCTGTATTTGAAAATGGGCCCCGAAGTTCAAGAATCTTTCATGTGTTTGGAGATACAATTCATTATGTGAAAAAGTGCCTTCCTGCTGTGGACTTACCAGAGAAGCATCTCAGTGGGTTCTGGTGCCAGAATGAGTTGTGCTTCCTTCTCATGGCTCACTTTCTGTGATCTGATTGACAGTCTGAGCACCTTTTTGCCCTGTCTGCTAAGAAGCTCAGAAAAAACTTTTAGCCCATCTCTAGCCCACACATTTGGTACATTTATCATACCTCTGGTATTCTTTTCATTTGATTCCTTTTACCTTTATTTTTCCTTTGCCCAAATTTTTTCACATAACTTTCTTCCCATATTACACTGGAGTTAGTGTCATAGGCTGCTGCATATCCATATTAATATAATATGGTTGAATATAGATTTTTAAAAATCTGAGTTTGTTTTCCTTAGAACACTTCATCCACATCATTACATTTCTCTAGCAGTTTGGCACTTTTTCTTTATAACTTACAATTTTTCAATTTCCAAACAGGAAAATTCCTGGAATGTGTTTTAAAAAATCTTTACTGCTCCCCCCGCCCCCTAACGGGTATCATTATTACACTATGTGTTAACTAACTTGGATTTAAGTGAAATTAAAAAATTGAAAACATTTACTGCTTTTCCAGATAATAAAAGTAATACCAGCTGATTACAAAAAACGTTATAGGAGCTCCTGAGTGGCTCAGTTAGTTGAACATCTCACTTTGGCTCACGTCCTGATCTTGCAGTCCGTGGGTTCGAGCCCCGCATCAGGCCCTGTGCTGACAGCTCCGAGCCTGGAGCCTGCTTCGGGTTCTGTGTCTCCCTCTCTCTCTGCCCCTCCCCGGCTCATGCTCTGTCTCTCTCTCAAAAGTAAACAAAAAAATTTTAAAGAACTTTAAAAAACATTATAAAAATGTATAATAGAGAAAACAGAGGTCCTCAGTAATGTCCTCTTTCCAAACAAACAAATAAACAAACTACTCCAAAACCAAAAACTCTGAACCATTTGGTGTATAGTTTTGTCTTTCCAGTTTTATTGAGAGATTATTGACGTACATTACTCTGTAAGTTCACAGTGTGCAGTGTTATGGCTTGATTTATATACATCATGAAATGATTACCATACTGGCTCCATCTAACATCCATCTTCTCATATATATACAATAAAAAGAAGAGAAAGAAGAAAAAAATAAAGCATAAAAAATCCTTGTGATAAGAATTCCTAGGATTTACTTTCTTCATGACTCTCCTATAGATCTTACAGCAATGTTAGCTACAGTGATCATGTTGTACATTACATCCCATTGTTTATCTTAAAGCTGGAAGTTTGTACCTTTTGCTCACCTTCCCCCAGTTCCCCTTCCCTACTCCCACGTCTGGTAACCACAAATCTGATCTCTTTTTCTATGAGTTTGCTACTGTTATTGCTTTAGATTCTACATGTGAGATCATACAATATTTGTCTTTCTCTGACTTATTTCTTTTAGCATAGTGCCCTCAGAGTCCATCCATGTTGTTGCAAATGGTAGGATTTCCTAACTTTTTTATAACTGAGTAATATTACATTAATATATAATATATATCTATATTCCAATATGTATCTATTATATATACTCCATGTATACAACATACATTTATCCATTCATCCGTCGATGGACACTTGGACACTTAGGTTGTTTCGATGTCTTGGCTACTGTAAATAATGTTGCTATTGGGCAACTGGATGGCTCAGTCGGTTAAGCATTTGACATAGGCTCAGGTTATGATCTCACTGTTCCCAAGTTTGAGCTCCACATCAGGCTCTGTGCTGATGGCTCAGAGCCTGGAGCCTGTTTCAGATTCTGTGTCTCTCTCTCTGTCTCTGTCCTCCCCACCCCCACTCGTGCTCTGTCCCTTTCTCTCTCTCTCAAAAATAAACATGGAAAAAACTAAAAAAATTAATGCTGCTATGTACATGGATTGCAGATATCTTTTCTAGTTAGTGTATTCATTACCTCTGGGTATATTCTTAGAAGTAGAGTTGCTGGATTGTGGGATAGTGCTATTAAAAATTTTTTTAATGTTTTATTTATTCTTGAGAGAGGGAGAGATACAGAGCATGAGTGTGGAAGGGGCAGAGAGAGAGGGAGACAGAATCTAAAGCAGTCTCCAGGCTCTGAGCTGTCAGCACAGAGCCCAACTTGGGGCTCAAACCCACAAACCATGAGATCATGACCCGAGCTAAAGTTGACACTTAACTGACTGAACCACCCGGGTGCCCCAAGATAGTGCTATTTTTAATGTTTTGAGAATCCTCCATACTGCTTTCCATAACAGCTTTCCCAATTTACAATCCTACCAAGAGTGTACAAGAGTTTCCTTTTCTCTATATCCATACCAGCATTTATTATCTCGTGTCTTTTTGATGGTAGCCATCCTAATAGGCTGAGATAATTCATTGTGATCATGGTGGTTTACATTCGCGTTCCCCTAATTATCTGTGCCATCTTTTCATGTACCTGTTGGCCTTAATGTATATCTTCTTTAGAGAAATGTCTGTTCTCCAAAATGCCCATTTTTGAATTGGGTTATTTGGTTTTCTGATATTGAGTAGTATGAATTCTTTGTATGTTTTGGATATTAGCCCCTTGTCAGATACATGGTTTACAAATGTTTTTTCCCATTCTATAGATTGTCTTTTTATTTGGTTGCTGGTTTCTTTTGCTGTGCAGAAGCTTTTTAGTTCGATGTAGTCCAACTTGTTTATTTCTTATTCTGTTGCTTATACTTTTTAGTATCATATTAAAAAAAAGTCATTATCAGGACCAATGAGAATATTATAGAGTTTTGCTTCTGCATAGTCTTGAAGATATGCCAATCAAATCTGAGGGACACACAACTCCGTGTTCTTGAGAAGCTTTGTAGGAGGGGACTGTGGTTGCTCTGGGTATCAGGCAAATGGAATTTAGAGGGCAGAGGATGGCAGTTCAGAGTCTGGACCTAGCATCACATAGGCCTGTGTCTAAGCCCTGGTAGCTGAGTGACTTCAGACAAGCTGCCTCTCCTCCATAAGGTCTGGGTTTTGAGGATAGTAGCAATTGCTTTAAAGTGTTATTTTGAGTGAATGAGAGATTATGTAAAGCACTTAGCACAGGGTCCGATATGTAGTAAATGCTAAATAAATGTTAGCTGTTACATTATTTTCACTAATGTATTTTGATGGCTGCTTGTTTATTTATTTAGTTAGTTATATTTTTTACTTAAATCCAAGTTAGTTAACATATGGTGTAATAATGATTTCAGGAATAGAATTTAGTGGATGGATTGGCTGTCTGAGTGTAGAACCTCATAGAATGTCATGAGAATCTCTTGAGCTTGTTTTAACTCACAAGAAGAGAAACAGACTCAAAGACTCTAGCCAGCAGAGAGTTCACTCGGCTAAAGAAGGGACCTGCACACATGGATAGCTCAGACAAGACCCACCCACCCTTGCTTTTGCATTTTTCTGAGACCTTTATAAAAGTGGGGCCTTTTCCTAAGTTAAAAAAAAAAAAAAAAAAGACCATAACAAAAGACCATAACAACAGAACAATACCCACAGAATTAAACAAGCCAAAATCCTATCAGTGAACCTGGTCCCCACTATTCCGTTTTAGCGAGCTCTGTGGCTTGCTGTGGACAGAGTACGGGGCAAGGCAGACTCAGCCATGTGGTTTCAGATTGCCTTCCTGTGGGGGTCCTGTGTTTCCACTGCTTTTGTCCACAGTTCTCATATCGTCATTGACTTTAGGTAGCAATAACGTAAAATGGTATTAAAAGAGGAAAATCCCACACCCTTGATAAGAGTTGGTAGCTGAATTTATATTTTTAGAAAGAAAAACTTGGTAACAACCATATTTATTATGTTAAAAGATTTTAGAGTGTTTTTGTAAAATGTGTACCTCTGTTATCATTACTCTAAATATGAACTCTTCCATATTTCAAACAAAGTGTTCACTGGTATTTACCTTTCCGATGAAATATTTTATTTGCGTGACTATTTTTAAAGCATGTGCTCATTTTGGTGGAGCTGCTCTTGTGGTGTTTAACCTGTATTTACATATTTTCTTCTCCCTTATGAATGTCTTGTTTCTGACTTTATAAGACTAACTCCCAAATGCTTCTTTTTGGTGGCTCTTGGGTAGCTTACAGATAGAACACACACTAGAAAGAGTGTGTTTATTATTCATGAAATTATTTATATTTCATTTACTAAGATTAATTTTAGTTGCTTTTGTAAGTTGTTAAATATATGGACTGCTGAGTTGTATTTATTAGCAAAATTTTCTTTCTATACATTCTTTTTCTATATCTACAAATATACTCATGCACACCTATGCAATACATTAGAATCTAGGGTAATATAGATATATATACACATTATTTAGATTGTACATATAATGTTATATTGGAAAAATTCCCCTTGTCAATAATTACACTTTGTGAATATGCTTTTAAATAACTACCGGGGGCGCCTGGGTGGGTCAGTCGGTTAAGCGTCCGACTTCGGCTCAGGTCATGATCTTGCGGTTTGTGGGTTTGAGCCCTGCATCAGGTTCTCTGTGGACAGCTAAGAGCCTAGACCCTATTTCAGATTCTGTGTCTCCCTGTCTCTCTGCCTCTCCCTCACTCATGCTCTGTCTCTCTCTGTCTCAAAAATAAACTATAAAAAAAAATAAAAAAAAATAACTACCTACTACTATATTACGTTGTGTGATACAACACATTTTACCAATTTCCTTATTGTTGGACATTTAGATTCTGTGTTACTAGAAACAATGTTGCAACATTCTTATATATTTCTCTTTCTGTCTCTGATAATTTCCCTAGGATGAATTCCGAGGAGTAGAATTACTGGTCTAAAGGAGTGTGCAAAAATTTTAAAGGCTCTTGATACATAGTGCCAAGTTCAATTATTCCGTCAAAAATTTTCCTCAAAGCACCAGGGATACAACAGTGAATAAGACAGTCCTTGCTCTCAATTAATAGTCTAACTGGGGGAGAGATATATGTATGATTAAGCTCAAGTTTATGCTTTCCAGAAAGGCTGTGTTAATTTGCATGTCACTGACATGGTCAATGTATGCAACAAATTTTAGAATGTGCATACGTGTTCTTTGAAAGTAGGGTGTTGGGGCATCCGGGTGGCTCAGTCAGTTGAGTGCCAACTTTGGCTCAGGTCATGATCTTGCAGTTCTGAGTTCGAGCCCCACTTCCGGCTCTGTGCTGACAGCTCAGAGCCTGGAGCCTGTTTTGGATTCTGTGTCTCCCTCTCTCTCTGCTCCTCCCCCACTCTTGCTCTGTCTCACTCTCTCTCAAAAATAAACATTAAAAAAATGAAATTAGGGTGTCATAGAATACAGGAAATAAAAGTATTTGTGTTTTGGTTACTGCATATCATGAATCACATACCTAATAATTTTTGACATTATTGATTTAGAAAACCTAATCTATTTCAATATCCCCATTTCTGTCACAAAGCATTTATCTCATTTGTATAGTATTCTCATTTCCGTACTTTAATGGGGGCTTTCCTACTGTATTCTCCCAGGCTCTTGATACTTTCTGCCACTGACAAATAGAACACTACTCTGACACAAAGAATACTAAACGCACAGCACTTAAAACTCTCTTACCACTCTTTTGTTTTCCTTTTCAAAGGAGAAGGACCCTTATATTATGTGTATTCTTCATAAATGTGGATAAGACATATTAAGAGTAGAACCTAAATATCTATAGTAATAAAACCTCATGGTAATGCTATTATATTTAATTTGCAGATTCTCTAATACCTGTTAAGCACGGTTTAATAATCAGGACACAAATAGCAGAGTTTCCAGTTTTCAGGACAACAGGTTAATTTGTTGTATTCATGTAGCTAATATATTAAGTATCTGGCAATCAAAAGCAATTATTTGTCATCAGATTAGCCTGATGACATTAAGGTGTGTAAAAAAACAGCCCACATTTTTAGTTTGCCTGTAAGTTAGTTGGGAGGGCAAATGTGGCTCATGGGGTGCTGAGCTGCATTTTTATGTCCAGAACACTCAGTCCTTGGGAATAATTATTCTATTCACTGCTCAATAGCTTTCCCACATGTGAAAGCTGCCAAGCTTCTCTGGCTTCTAATTTAGGAGCTAAAAAGATTTCCTTACTGGACTTAAAAGTGATCTTTAGGCAAATGTATGGCCTTCCCTCTTCACTCAAAAATGGCTACAGATAGGCTCTGTGTATACAGATAGACTTGCCAAGTGTAGTGAGGTAAATTACGTGGCTGAGCTGCTTTCCAGAACATATGTTTTCACGATAAAATACCTAACATTTTTCTGATTTACTTGAGTTATTAGTATGATCTCCATACTTAAATGAGCGAGCAAACTATGCCTAATAAAAAATGAGAGATAGTATAGTATCTGCCACTGTACACTTCTGGTTTTATCCGTTTGTATTTCATTTGCTTTTGATGAAGTACATAATTTTAATTTACCAAATAAAGTAACTGAAGGAGTTTGCATATTATGCCACGGAAATTCTGAAGACTTGTACTTTTAGGATGAGTTTTTAGAGAGGTAGAGGTGTCAGTTTGTGGATGTGGAAAAATGTGGATGCCTGGTTCAATATATCCTTGAATTTTATGTTTGAGTTTATAGTTGATAAACGGGTATCTTAGTAATGGTAATCTTTTGGCACTTAATTCTTCAGTCAGTATCATGTTGCCAAGGTCTATCTTTATTTTTGCATGCTTCAATAGTGCACTCTTTTTGAGGGCAATATACTATTCCATAGGGGGAAATATACTGAAATTTACTTACATATTTTCTTGTAAATAGACATGTGGGTTATTTCTAGGCGTTTGCTGTTATGAATGCTGCTGCCATGAACATCCTTTTACGTGTTGTCTATTTTATATGTGTAAGAATTCCTCTGATTTCTACTTTGGAAAAGAATTGATAGGTCATAGAGTGTCGAGTTTTCAGTTTTATAAGATAATGCAGTCCTGTCTTGCAAAGCATTTGTACCTTAGTTTACAGTCCTATCAGAGTCTTATCGTCCACATTCTCTCTAAACACTTGATGCTATCAGACTTCTGAATGTTACTAATGATGTGAATTTAGAAGGGTCTTCATTTGCATTTTGCTGATCACTAATGAGGTTAAATATTTATTTAATACTCATTATCATATGTATTTCTTCTTTTAAAAAAAGGCCTGCTGATGTTTTTGGCCTCCTTTTAAAAATTGCATTGATTCAGCTTTTCTTATTAGTATAGGCATTTAAAAAAATACATATTCTTGATATGAATCCTTTGGAAACTTTATGGATGGGAGAATCCTCTCCCGGTTTGCAACTTTTCCCACTTTTTCTAGGGTGACTTTTAACGATTGGATGTCCTTGCTTTTAACAGCGTCAAATTCATGAACATTTTATGATGAGCTCTTTTATTTTTTATTTATTTATTTATTTACTTACTTATTTATTTATATTTTTTATTTACTTCTAGGAGAGAGAGAGAGAGACAGCGTGAACAGGGGAGGGTCAGAGAGAGAGGGAGTCACAGACTGAAACAAGCTCCAGGCTCTGAGCTGGCAGTCAGCACAGAGCCTGACGCGGGGCTCGAACCCACAAACCGAGAGATCATGACCTAAGCGAAAGTCGGACGCTTAACCGACTAAGCCACCCAGGCGCCCGTATGATGAACTCTTTTGAAGAAAACTTCCCTGTCAAGATCAGAAAGAATTAGAAAATATATTTCTCACTAAAATTTTTACAGTTTTGCTACTAGTATTTTAAGTTCTGATCTCGTATTTTAAGTTTTTGTATGATGTGAAATAAAGGGTCAGGTTTCATTTTCATCATATAAATCACCACCTCTGTTATATAGTAAAGTCATATATGTGTTGGGGATTTTTTTCTGAGCGCTCTTCTGTTCGTTGGGTCAGTATGTCTATCCCTGCTCTGAGTTACAGTATCTGATAGGACACAGCTCCCCTCCTTGCCCTTCTTTTTCAGAGAGTCTTATCTTGTTGTTGCTCCTCTGTGTAAACTTAAAAATCATCTTAAGTTCCATAAACAATTCTCTTAGGATTTTGATTAGCACTGTATTGAATTTTTAGATCAATTTGGGAAGAATGTCATCTTTATGATATTAGGTCTTCATTATGAACCTTATTTATCTGTCAATTTATTTAGGTATTCTTTAATGGCTTTTAATAAAGTTTAATTCACATGTTTGAATCCTACATCTGTTTTTTTTTTTTAATGTTTATTCATTTTTGAGAAACAGACTGTTCCTGGGTGGGGTGGGGACAGAGATGGTGACACAGAATCCCAAGCAGGCTCCAGGCTCTGAGCTGTCAGCATACAGCCCAACATGGGGCTCACACCCATATGCTGTGAGATCATGACTTGAGCTAAAGTCGGATGCTTCTGCTAGGAATTTACCCAAGGGATACAAAAATGCTGATGCATAGGAGCACATGTACCCCAATGTTCATAGCAGCACTCTCAACAATAGCTAAAAC